>NC_053491.1:2021594-2296094 GCF_905171775.1 Rana temporaria | reverse complement strand
GTGCCCCCCACCCAAAGTGTTTCATCTCCCCCCACCCTGTGCCCCCACCCAAAGTGTTTCAGCTCCCCTCACCCTGTGCCCCCCACCCAAAGTGTTTCAGCTCCCCTCACCCTGTGCCCCCACCCAAAGTGTTTCAGCTCCCCCCACCCTGTGCCTCCCACCCAAAGTGTTTCAGCTCCCCCCACCCTGTGCCCCCCACCCAAAGTGTTTCAGCTCCCCCCACCCTGTGCCCCCCACCCAAAGTGTTTCAGCTCCCCCCACCCTGTGCCCCCCACCCAAAGTGTTTCAGCTCCCCCCACCCTGTGCCCCCCACCCAAAGTGTTTCAGCTCCCCCCACCCTGTGCCCCCCACCCAAAGTGTTTCAGCTCCCCTCACCCTGTGCCCCCCACCCAAAGTGTTTCAGCTCCCCTCACCCTGTGCCCCCCACCCAAAGTGTTTCATCTCCCCCCACCCTGTGCCCCCCACCCAAAGTGTTTCAGCTCCACCCACCCTCTGCCCCCCACCCAAAGTGTTTCATCTCCCCTCACTATGTGCCCCCCACCCAAAGTGTTTCATCTCCCCCCACCCTGTGCCCCCCACCCAAAGTGTTTCAGCTCCACCCACCCTCTGCCCCCCACCCAAAGTGTTTCATCTCCCCTCACTATGTGCCCCCCCACCCAAAGTGTTTCATCTCCCCCCACCCTGTGCCCCCCACCCAAAGTGTTTCACCTCCCCCCACCATGTGCCCCCCACCCAAAGTGTTTCAGCTCCCCCCACCCAAAGTGTTTCACCTCCCCCCACCCAAAGTGTTTCAGCTCCCCCCCCCCAAAGTGTTTCATCTCCCCTAACCCTGTGCCCCCCACCCAAAGTGTTTCAGCTCCCCCCACCCTGTGCCCCCCACCCAAAGTGTTTCATCTCCCCTCACCCTGTGCCCCCCACCCAAAGTGTTTCATCTCCCCCCACCCTGTGCCCCCCACCCAAAGTGTTTCAGCTCCCCCCACCCTGTGCCTCCCAACCAAAGTGTTTCAGCTCCCCCCACCCTGTGCCCCCCACCCAAAATGTTTCAGCTCCCCTCACCCTGTGCCCCCCACCCAAAGTGTTTCAGCTCCCCTCACCCTGTGCCCCCCACCCAAAGTGTTTCAGCTCCCCCCACCTAAAGTTTTTCTGCTCCCCTCACCCTGTGCCCCCCACCCAAAGTGTTTCAGCTCCCCCCACCCAAAGTGTTTCAGCTCCCCCCACCCTGTGCCCCCCACCCAAAGTGTTTCAGCTCCCCCCACCCTGTGCCCCCCCCCCAAAGTGTTTCATCTCCCCCCACCCTGTGCCCCCCACCCAAAGTGTTTCAGCTCCCCCCACCCTGTGCCTCCCAACCAAAGTGTTTCAGCTCCCCCCACCCTGTGCCCCCCACCCAAAATGTTTCAGCTCCCCTCACCCTGTGCCCCCCACCCAAAGTGTTTCAGCTCCCCTCACCCTGTGCCCCCCACCCAAAGTGTTTCAGCTCCCCCCACCTAAAGTTTTTCTGCTCCCCTCACCCTGTGCCCCCCACCCAAAGTGTTTCAGCTCCCCCCACCCAAAGTGTTTCAGCTCCCCTCACCCTGTGCCCCCCACCCAAAGTGTTTCAGCTCCCCTCACCCTGTGCCCCCCACCCAAAGTGTTTCATCTCCCCTCACCCTGTGCCCCCCACCCAAAGTGTTTCAGCTCCCTCCACCCTGTGCCCCCCACCCAAAGTGTTTCATCTCCCCCCACCCTGTGCCCCCACCCAAAGTGTTTCAGCTCCCCCCACCCAAAGTGACACCCGTCACATCCGCCTCCGCAGATTGGCTCTGTGCAATGTCCCCATCGGCGTGCACAACGCCGCCCCTTGTTTGCTGTTTACAGAGTCTATCACCCCATAAAAAAAACTTCACTTCTGGATCTACTGTAATGGACAGTGGCGGCTGGTGCTCAACTTTTCTTGGGGGCGGAGGAGGCGGCCCACGGTCCTTACGCAGCCAGCCACCCCCCCAGGGGCGGACTGACAACTCATGGGGCCCCCGGGCAATAGAAGATTATAGGGCCCCCCGGGGCTTACAGATGGCCACCACGTCAGGAGGCAGTGCAGAGGCGGGCAGCTAAAATCTCAGGATTTTCACATCAAAAGCATGTCAGTTTCGGACATATCAGGGACAGATGTAAAAAAAAACACAGATTTTTACATACTGTCCCTGGTTTTACTGAGCCTGGCAACCCTGATGGGGCCCCCTAGTGGCATGGGGCCCTCGGGCAGTGCCCGAGTGACTCAATGGTCAGTCCACCCCTGCACCCCCCCTTCAAGTCAGTCAAGCCACCCCCCCCCCACACACTCTCCTCCCTCCTGTCACTCAATTGATCGCCGCTTCGCTCGCCAGCCCCACACTTACCCCATCTAGGTCACGGCTTCGATGGCTTCCCCCCTGTGTCTCCTCCAGAGTCCCAGGCGGTCGCTTCTCCTCCCAGCCAACCAGAACTTAGGACTCGCGGCCAATCGGGTCTCAGGGCCCGCTTTCTGATTTGCCCGGGAGGAGAACCAGGAAGACATCTGGGTGGGCTCCGGGGGCAACCCTTTTTTGAAGCTAATTAGAGCCTCTGGCTCATATCAAGTGCCTCAAAAACATAAAAGAGCCATTGATTTATTAAAGGCAAAAAGGCTGTTCACCTTGCAAGGGAAATTTTCCTTAGCTACGTGAATGAAGTGAAGCTGAATTCTATCATCCAATCACATGCAAGAAAAAAATAGTTTTTGTTTTCCTTGCATGCGATTGGATGTTCTTTGAAAAGTAAAAATGTCACCACGTTTACAAAGCCAAGGGAAAATTCCGTCCATTTGCCTTTAGTAAATGCGCCTCTGTAGATGAAGTGACTTTGTTGTTGAGTGGAGTTCGGTTTATCACCAATGTCCTCTCGGATCGTTCTCCATTCATGATTACAGTAAGAAGCGTTTGTCCTGCGCGGCGCGGTTTGGGTTTGTTGACGCCGTTGTTGCATCGATTAGTAGCGGTAAACGGCGCGGGTCTGTTCATAACATCTCAGACTTCGCAGGCTTTCCGTCGTTGGATATAAAAGTCCATAATAACTGTAATTAAACGATTTGCTGTTCAAAACGAAATAATTGTAGAAAGTGTATTACTTGGCGCCGCAGGAGTGACGCGGAGAAAGGGCGTCCCGTCCACTTACTTATTGTGGGAGGTAATTGTAGTAAATTTCCATTTACCAGCAATAAAAACCGCACAGAGCCCGAGAGTGAGAATCGTTATCACAATGGCCGTCACATAACGCTCCGAGATGACGGAGTTCCCAATCAAAAGGTAAAGTGCTGATTGCCCCCGTGGTCTGCGTCAGAAGAAGAGGGACCCTCCTCTGGGCTAACCAGAAGAAGAGGCACCCTACTCTGGGGTAACCAGAAGAAGAGGGACCCTCCTCTGGGCTAACCAGAAGAAGAGGCACCCTACTCTGGGGTAACCAGAAGAAGAGGGACCCTCCTCTGGGGTAACCAGAAGAGGGACCCTCCTCTGGGGTAACCAGAAGAAGAGGGACCCTACTCTGGGCTAACCAGAAGAAGAGGGACCCTACTCTGGGGTAACCAGAAGAAGAGGGCCCCTCCTCTGGGGTAACCAGAAGAAGAGGGACCCTCCTCTGGGGTAACCAGAAGAAGAGGGCCCCTCCTCTGGGGTAACCAGAAGAAGAGGGACCCTCCTCTGGGGTAACCAGAAGAAGAGGGACCCTACTCTGGTGTAACCAGAAGAAGAGGGACCTTCCTCTGGGGTAACCAGAAGAAGAGGGACCCTCCTCTGGGGTAACCAGAAGAAGAGGGACCCTACTCCGGGGTAACCAGAAGAAGAGGGACCCTCCTCTGGGGTAACCAGAAGAAGAGGGACCCTCCTCTGGGGTAACCAGAAGAAGAGGGACCCTACTCTGGGCTAACCAGAAGAGGGACCCTACTCTGGGGTAACCAGAAGAAGAGGGACCCTACTCTGGGGTAACCAGAAGAAGAGGCACCCTACTCTGGGGTAACCAGAAGAAGAGGCACCCTACTCTGGGGTAACCAGAAGAAGAGGCACCCTACTCTGGGGTAACCAGAAGAAGAGGGACCCTACTCTGGGGTAACCAGAAGAAAAGGGGCCCTCCTCTGGGGTAACCAGAAGAAGAGGGACCTTCCTCTGGGGTAACCAGAAGAAGAGGGACCCTCCTCTGGGGTAACCAGAAGAAGAGGGACCCTCCTCTGGGGTAACCAGAAGAAGAGGCACCCTACTCTGGGGTAACCAGAAGAAGAGGGACCCTTCTCTGGGGTAACCAGAAGAAGAGGGACCTTCCTCTGGGGTAACCAGAAGAAGAGGGCCCCTCCTCTGGGGTAACCAGAAGAAGAGGGACCCTCCTCTGGGGTAACCAGAAGAAGAGGCACCCTACTCTGGGGTAACCAGAAGAAGAGGGACCCTACTCTGGGGTAACCAGAAGAAGAGGGACCCTACTCTGGAGTAACCAGAAGAAGAGGGACCCTTCTCTGGGGTAACCAGAAGAAGAGGGACCCTCCTCTGGGGTAACCAGAAGAAGAGGAACCCTACTCTGGGGTAACCAGAAAAAGAGAGACCCTCTTCTGGGGTAACCAGAAGAAGAGGGACCCTACTCTGGGGTAACCAGAAGAAGAGGGACCCTACTCTGGGGTAACCAGAAGAAGAGGGACCCTCCTCTGGGGTAACCAGAAGAAGAGGGACCTTCCTCTGGGCTAACCAGAAGAAGAGGGACCCTACTCTGGGGTAACCAGAAAAAGAGGGACCCTCCTCTGGGGTAACCAGAAGAAGAGGGACCCTACTCTGGAGTAACCAGAAGAAGAGGGACCCTCCTCTGGGGTAACCAGAAGAAGAGGGACCCTCCTCTGGGGTAACCAGAAGAAGGGGGACCCTACTCTGGGGTAACCAGAAGAAGAGGCACCCTACTCTGGGGTAACCAGAAGAAGAGGGACCCTACTCTGGGGTAACCAGAAGAAGAGGGACCTTACTCTGGGGTAACCAGAAGAAGAGGGACCCTACTCTGGGGTAACCAGAAGAAGAGGGACCTTACTCTGGGGTAATCAGAAGAAGAGGCACCCTACTCTGGGGTAACCAGAAGAAGAGGGACCCTCCTCTAGGGTAACCAGAAGAAGAGGGACCCTACTCTGGGGTAACCAGAAGAAGAGGGACATTACTCTGGGGTAATCAGAAGAAGAGGCACCCTACTCTGGGGTAACCAGAAGAAGAGGGACCCTCCTCTAGGGTAACCAGAAGAAGAGGGACCCTACTCTGGGGTAACCAGAAGAAGAAGGACCCTACTCTGGGGTAACCAGAAGAAGAAGGACCCTCCTCTGGGGTAACCAGAAGAAGAGGGCCCCTCCTCTGGGGTAACCAGAAGAAGAGGGCCCCTCCTCTGGGGTAACCAGAAGAAGAGGGACCCTACTCTGGGGTAACCAGAAGAAGAAGGACCCTACTCTGGGGTAACCAGAAGAAGAGGGACCCTACTCTGGGGTAACCAGAAGAAGAGGGACCCTACTCTGGGGTAACCAGAAGAAGAGAGACCCTCCTCTGGGGTAACCAGAAGAAGAGGGACCCTACTCTGGGGTAACCAGAAGAAGAAGGACCCTCCTCTGGGGTAACCAGAAGAAGAGGGACCCTCCTCTGGGGTAACCAGAAGAAGAGGGACCCTCCTCTGGGGTAACCAGAAGAAGAGGGACCCTACTCTGGGGTAACCAGAAGAAGAGGGACCCTCCTCTGGGGTAACCAGAAGAAGAGGGACCCTCCTCTGGGCTAACCAGAAGAAGAGGCACCCTACTCTGGGGTAACCAGAAGAAGAGACACCCCACTCTGGGGTAACCAGAAGAAGAGGGACCCTCCTCTGGGGTAACCAGAAGAAGAGGGACCTTCCTCTGGGGTAACCAGAAGAAGAGGGACCCTCCTCTGGGCTAACCAGAAGAAGAGGCACCCTACTCTGGGGTAACCAGAAGAAGAGACACCCCACTCTGGGGTAACCAGAAGAAGAGGGACCCTCCTCTGGGGTAACCAGAAGAAGAGACACCCCACTCTGGGGTAACCAGAAGAAGCCACTGTCCCTCACTGGTGCTGCCACCTGACTTGTTGGGGAGAACGGATCTGGGCCCCAACATGCTGGCCAGCAGAGAGAGGGTTTAATACAGACTGACAGATTGTTATTGTACCCATGCCCCAGGACCATCCCCAGTAACCCAGGACAGGGATTATGATTTGTATATATATTTTATATTTGTTTACCAACTGTATTCCCTATTCGCTGCTGACTTATATATTTGTTTGAGGGGTTGCTGCCATTTCCATTTATTTGGCTGTTGTAGTAATATACAGTAATACCTTGGATTGAGAGTAACTTGGTTTGAGAGCGTTTTGCAAGACAAGCAAAATGTTAATATATTTTGCCTTGATATACAAGCGATGTCTTGATATACAAGTGATGTCTTGATGTACAAGCGATGCCTTGATGTACAAGCGATGCCTTGATGTACAAGCGATGTCTTGATATACAAGCAATGACTTGTTATACAAGCGATGCCTTGATATACAAGCGATGTCTTGATATACAAGCGATGACTTGATATACAAGCGTTGTCTTGATGTACAAGCGATGTCTTGATATACAAGCGATGCCTTGATGTACAAGCGATGTCTTGATATACAAGCGATGCCTTGATGTACAAGCGATGTCTTGATATACAAGCAATGACTTGTTATACAAGCGATGTCTTGATATACAAGTGATGTCTTGATCTACAAGGGATGTCTTGATATACAAGCGATGTCTTGATATACAAGCGATGACTTGATATACAAGCGATGTCTTGATATACAAGCGATGTCTTGATGTACAAGCGATGTCTTGATATACAAGCGATGTCTTGATCTACAAGGGATGTCTTGATATACAAGCGATGTCTTGATATACAAGCGATGTCTTGATATACAAGCGATGCCTTGATATACAAGCGATGTCTTGATATACAAGCGATGACTTGATCTACAAGGGATGTCTTGATATACAAGCGATGCCTTGATATACAAGCGATGTCTTGATATACAAGCGATGCCTTGATATACAAGCGATGTCTTGATATACAAGCGATGACTTGATATACAAGCGTTGTCTTGATGTACAAGCGATGTCTTAATATACAAGCGATGTCTTGATATACAAGCGATGCCTTGATATACAAGCGATGTCTTGATATACAAGCGATGACTTGATATACAAGCGTTGTCTTGATGTACAAGCGATGTCTTGATATACAAGCGATGTCTTGATATACAAGCGATGCCTTGATATACAAGCGATGTCTTGATATACAAGCGATGACTTGATATACAAGCGATGTCTTGGTATACAAGCGATGTCTTGGTATACAAGTGATGTCTTGATATACAAGCGATGTCTTGATATACAAGCGATGTCTTGATGTACAAGCGATGTCTTGGTGTACAAGCGATGTCTTGATATACAAGCGATGTCTTGATATACAAGCGATGTCTTGATATACAAGCGATGACTTGATGTACAAGCGATGACTTGATGTACAAGCGATGTCTTGATGTACAAGCGATGTCTTGATGTACAAGCGATGTCTTGATGTACAAGCAATGTCTTGATATACAAGTGATGCCTTGATGTACAAGCGATGTCTTGATATACAAGCGATGTCTTGGTATACAAGCGATGTCTTGGTATACAAGCGATGTCTTGATATACAAGCAATGTCTTGGTGTACAAGCGATGACTTGATATACAAGCGATGTCTTGCTATACAAGCGATGTCTTGATATACAAGCAATGTCTTGATATACAAGTGATGCCTTGATGTACAAGCGATGTCTTAACCACTTGAGATCCGCGCTATAGACGAAATACGTCCGCAGCGCGGCTCTCAAGTGCCAAGTGGCCGTTTAAAAACGGCCTTTATGTGCATTACCCGCGCGCGCCACTGGGTGGCGCGCGGCGGGTAAAAACTGTCCCGACGCATCGCCGAAGACCCGATGCGTGTACCTGGCGGCCGCGATGTCCGCCGGGTACACGCGATCGTCGGTGACACGGTAGGTGACAGCAGGAACGTGGAGCTCTGTGTGTAATGATGGGGTGTAAACACAGAGCTCCACGTGCTGTCAGAGGAGAGGAGACCGATCTGTGTCCCTTGTACATAGGGACACAGCATCGGTCACCTCCCCCAGTCACCCCCCTCCCCCCACACAGTTAGAACACACCCAGGCTACACAGTTAACCCCTTCCTCACCCCCTAGTGTTAACCCCTTCACTGCCAGTCACATTTATACAGTAATTAGTGCATTTTTATATCACTGATCGCCGTATAAATGTGAATGGCGCCAAATTTGTGTCAAAAGTGTCCGATACGTCCGCCGCAATATCCCAGTCCCAATAAAAATCGCAGATCGCCGCCATTACTAGTAAAAAAAAAAATAATAAAAAAAATCATAATTCTGTTCCCCATTTTGTAGGCGCTATAACTTTTGCGCAAACCAGTCGCTTATTGTGATTTTTTTTTTTTTTTTACAAAAATACGTCGAAAAATACGTATCGGCCTTAACTGAGAAAAAAAATAGTTTTTTAAAAAAAAATTGGGATATTTATTATAGCAACAAGTAAAAAAAATATATATTTTTTTTAAATTGTTGCTCTTTTTTTCTTTATAGCGCAAAAAATAAAAACCGCAGAGGTGATCAAATACCACCAAAAGAAAGCTCTATTTGTGGGGAAAAAAGGACGCCAATTTTGTTTGGGAGCCACGTCGCACGACCGCGCAATTGTCAGTTAAAGCGACGCAGTGCCGGACGCTGAGATTTCGCCTGGGAACGAAGGGGGTTTATGTGCCCAGTAAGCAAGTGGTTAATATACAAGGAATGACTTGATATACAAGCGATGTCTTGATATAAGAGTAGCGTCATGTCACTGCTGAGTATAGAAGAGAAGAGAGGCTCCTCCTCTAAGTGTAGCGATATGGTTACATGTAATGAAGATACAACATTTAGCAGCTTATTGCTACACTTAGAGGCGCCTCTCTTCTCTTTTATACTCTGTAAAAAAAAATGCTTTGATATACAAGCGCTTTGGATTACAAGCGTGTTTCTGGAACGAATTATCCTCGCAATCCGAGGATTTACTGTATATGTATACGTTGTTGCAATAAATATCCCCTCTGCAGCTCTTCTGCTGTAAGTGCCACACATGTTTCCCAGAGCATCATGGGAAAAATAAATGCAACGTAGATGGTTCATACAAGCGAATAGAACGCTCGTCTTTTTCGGGACGCATTCGCGGTATTATGATGGCCGCTCTGAATTGCAAGTCCTCTAGAGGAGTTGAGGACCTCTTCTTATGTGCGGTATGGAGAGAGATTAAATCCTCCGATCCCCCCCCCCCCTCCCCCCCGAAGCCGAGCGTTCGCTCTCCTTGGTTCCTTGCCGGCAAATTAAAAACGTAAATTTACATCTCTAGTAAACTGCGCCGGACGTTTTTATTATCCCGAGAAAAGACAGATTTTAAGTCGCGGAGCTGCGAGCGGTGACAGGAAGCCTTATGAATGATGGGTCCGGGGGCCGCGCCTGCATACAAAACTCATCGGCCTGGTAAACAAAAGCGGGGCGCCGGCGCAGTAATTTAAGTGTATTTATCGATGCTAACGACAGAATTTCACAAGCTTTATAAAGCGCCGGACCCAAAGCTAACAGATCGCTCTCTCCGTCGTCTCTCTCTCCTAACACCTCGCCGCGCTGTCACAACATTTACCGATCAATAATAATTTACTTCTGTATCTGCGCTAAATCCTTCGCCGGTGACTGGCACACACAATTATTTACAGAGAAAAGACATTTCAAGCCTTGATGACACCGGCGCTGTCACCATAAAGTCAATTCCGTGACACTCGCCGAACAATCGGGGCCCCAGCGGGAAACGCTCGGGAAGGGGCTCCAGAAATGGCGCCTCTGGTTTCCGTTTGCCATGTAGGCAGCAGAGGCGTATCTAGTGACAATGGCGCCTATGGCAAAGCAGGGCCGCCATCAGGAATTTTGGGATTTTTGGGCCCCTTACACAGCTTCAGGCAGAAATAAAGAAAAAAATATATATATAAAATAAATGATAAAACAAAGGAGGGTAGCCATCCGGGGCCCTGGGGACCTCTGGGCCCTTTAATAAAAAGAAACCTCTGGGCCCTTTAACCACTTAACGACCGCCGCACGACGATATACGTCGGCAGAATGGGACGGCTGGGCAGATCGACGTACCGGCACGTCGTTTACATCTACCCAGCCGTGGGTCGCAGGCAGTCCGAAGCTCCGGGACCAGGACCGCGAGACCCGATCGCCGCTGGAGTCCCGCGATCGGTCCCCGGAGCTGAAGAACGGGGAGAGCCGCGTGTAAACACACCTTCCCCGTTCTTCACTGCGGCGGCTGCATCGATCGTGTCATCCCCTTTATAGGGAGACACAATCGATGACATCACACCTACAGCCACACCCCCCTACAGTTGGAAACACATGTGAGGTCACACATAACCCCTTCAGCGCCCCCTTGTGGTTAACTCCCAAACTGCAATTGTCATTTTCACAATAAACTAGGGTTGTCCCGATACCGATACTAGTATCGGTATCGGGACCGATTCCGAGTATTTGCGGGAGTACTCGTACTCCCGCAGATACCCCCAATACCCAAATAGAATACTTCCCCCCTCCCGCCGCCGCTGCATCACGCCGCTACGCATTCATTTGAATAGCTGTAGTGTTTCCCGCCGCACCGCGTATAGACACTCCCCCTTGCTCGGGGTGAACTGTCCAATCCCGAGCAAGGGGGAGTGTCTATACGCAGCGCGGCGCGAAAGACTACAGATATTCAAATGAAAGCTGTAATGTTCCCCGCCCGTATTAACCAAGCGGGGATGCGGTGCGGCAGCGGGGATGCGGCAGCATGTACGGTAAGGGGGACATGGCTGCATATATGGGGGGGACATGGCTGCATATGGGGAGGACATGGCTGCATATGGGGGGGCATGGCTGCATATGAGGGGGACATGGCTAGATATGGGGGAGACATGGCTGCATATGGGGGGGGCATGGCTGCATATGGGGGGGACATGGCTGGATATGGGGGGACATGGCTGCATATGGGGGGGACATGGCTGCATATGGGGGGGACATGGCTGCATATGGGGGGGACATGGCTGGATATGGGGAGGACATGGCTGCATATGGGGGGACATGGCTGGATATGGGGAGGACATGGCTGCATATGGGGGGGACATGGCTGCATATGGGGGGGGAAATGGCTGCATATGGGGGGGACATGGCTGGATATGGGGGGGGGACATGGCTGCATATGGGGGGGACATGGCTGGATATGGGGGAGACATGGCTGAATATGGGGGAGACATGGCTGAATATGGGGGGGACATGGCTGGATATGGGGGGGACATGGCTGGATATGGGGGGGACATGGCTGCATATGGGGGGACATGGCTGGATATGGGGGGGACATGGCTGGATATGGGGGGGACATGGCTGGATATGGGGAGGACATGGCTGCATATGGGGGGGGACATGGCTGGATATGGGGGGGGACATGGCTGCATATGGGGGGGACATGGCTGCATATGGGGGGACATGGCTGGATATGGGGGGGGACATGGCTGCATATGGGGGGAGACATGGCTGAATATGGGGGGGACATGGCTGGATATGGGGGGGACATGGCTGGATATGGGGGGGACATGGCTGCATATGGGGGGACATGGCTGGATATGGGGGGAGACATGGCTGCATCTGTGGGGGGACATGGCTGCATATATGGGGGGGACATGGCTGCATTTGTGGGGGGACATGGCTGCATTTGGGGACACATTTAAAAAAAAGTATCGGTATTCGGTATTGGCGAGTACTTGAAAAAAAGTATCGGTACTTGTGCTCAGTCCTAAAAAAGTGGTATCGGGACAATCCTACAATAAAGAATGCAATTTAAATGCATTTTTTGCTGTGAAAATGCGTCAAACTTGTCCGAAGTGTCCGCCATAATGTCGCAGTCACGAAAAAAAATCGTTGATCGCCGCCATTAGTAGTAAAAAATTTTTTTTTTTATAAAAATGCAATAAAACTATCCCCTATTTTGTAAACGCTATAAATTTTGCGCAAACCAACTGATAAATGCTTAATGCGATTTATTTTACCAAAAATAGGTAGAAGAATACGTATCGGACTAAACTGAGGAAAATGTTTTTTTATATATTTTTTGGGGGATATTTATTATAGAAAAAAGTAAAAAATATTGAATTTTTTTCATAATTGTCGGTCAATTTTTGTTTATAGCGCAAAAAATAAAAACTGCAGAGGTGATCAAATACCACCAAAATAAATCTCTATTTATGGGAAAAAAAGGACGCCAATTTTGTTTGGGAGCCACGTCGCACGACCGCACAATTGTCTGTTAAAGCGACGCAGTGCCGAATCGCAAAACCTGGCCTGGGCATTTAGCTGCCTAAAGGTCCGGGGCTTAAGTGGTTAATAAACAAAAATAAAAAAAATAATATATAAAAAAATCAACATTTATAAAAAATACATAAAACAAAATCTGTTTTTATTGTTGATTTGTTTCATGTTGTGTATCAATATTCTTTATTTCTGAGTGATTTGTGACACTATGTGGCCATAGAAGGGCTGGTGTTCATATTTGGGGGGGGGGGGGGCACAGATCTATGTGACACCCCCACAGATCTCCGGGTCGGATCGTGTGTGTGGGGGGCGATTGGGCGGGGTGTGGCTTTGAGTCGTACGGGAACGCCGCCCCTCTCGGGGCTCGGCCCATCTTATGAAACATTCGTTGTAATAATTTTTTTTTTTTTTACAATAATTTTTATTTGTTTTTAGACGTTTCTTTTACAAAACCAACAATTGTGCGATCATCACTATTGTACACGACATCATCACTACCGTACATGACATCACTACTGTGCGATCCGATCTCTAAGTTACAATCAAATGTCAACATAATTAATTACAAACCTTCCAGAAATGAAATCATCCAAATAACATCTTAAATCATTCTTATACAAAAAAACAAAAACAATATAAATATACAAATCACTAAAACAAGACAGAAAAAAAAAAACACATTCAGCGCCGTCCGTGCCTTCTAAATCCTATCTACACTCTGTTACCAAAAGTATTGGGACGCCGGCCTTTACACACACATGACCTTTAATAACCCCCAGTCTTAGTCCGGAGGGTTCAATATTGAGTTGGCTCCGCCCTTTGCAGCTATAACACCTTCACCTCTTCTGGGAAGGCCGTCCACAAGGTTTAGGGGTGTGTCTATGGGAAGGCCGTCCACAAGGTTTAGGGGTGTGTCTATGGGAAGGCCGTCCACAAGGTTTAGGGGTGTGTCTATGGGAAGGTCTGTCCACAAGGTTTAGGGGTGTGTCTATGGGAAGGCCGTGGACAAGGTTTAGGGGTGTGTCTATGGGAAGGCCGTGGACAAGGTTTAGGGGTGTGTCTATGGGAAGGCCGTGGACAAGGTTTAGGGGTGTGTCTATGGGAAGGCCGTGGACAAGGTTTAGGGGTGTGTCTATGGGAAGGCCGTCCACAAGGTTTAGGGGTGTGTCTATGGGAAGGCTGTCCACAAGGTTTAGGGGTGTGTCTATGGGAAGGCTGTCCACAAGGTTTAGGGGTGTGTCTATGGGAAGGCCGTCCACAAGGTTTAGGGGTGTGTCTATGGGAAGGCTGTCCACAAGGTTTAGGGGTGTGTCTATGGGAAGGCCGTCCACAAGGTTTAGGGGTGTGTCTATGGGAAGGTCTGTCCACAAGGTTTAGGGGTGTGTCTATGGGAAGGCTATCCACAAGGTTTAGGGGTGTGTCTATGGGAAGGTCTGTCCACAAGGTTTAGGGGTGTGTCTATGGGAAGGCCGTCCACAAGGTTTAGGTGTGCGTCTATGGGCGGCCGCGAATTGAGAACCGGGGACGGCTGTGCTGCCGCGAATTGAGAACCGGGGACGGCTGTGCTGCCACGAATTGAGAACCGGGGGGGGGGGGGGGGGCTGCCAAAAAATGGCAGTGTCATCTCACTCACCTCTTCATCCTGAAAGTGAAAGTTTTTCCATGAGAGGGGGAGGGGGGGACTGCCGAAATGAAAGTTTTCTCCTCTCCTCTCAACAGCGAGCTGAGAAGGGGGGTTGCCCGGGCCCCTGGGAACATTCGGGCCCCTTATAGGTGTAATGCCTGTACCCCCCTGATGGCGGCGCCCCTGTGTACAAGGCATTAGAGTGAATGACCACCATTTGTGGAAGTCCACCACGGAGCGCTAATTGAGGATCTTCCGGTGAACTTCTCACCATGAGAGTTTTTCTTCCCCGGGGGGGTTTGGTTTTCTGGAATCTGAGATTCGAATGACGGATCGGACTGCATGAATATCGCAGTCATTAATACCGGAGACGCCGGGGGAAGGGGGAGGCCCTCCTGGCTGACAGTCACTGGGAGCCATTAGTCTTATTGATCTTGGATGTCCCCGGCACAGCGGTGACACGGAATGGCACGGACATTTCCCCATTATCCTTCATCGTTTGACAGAGGAGCTTAAATGAGTTTGTCACTGGAGGGGGAAAAAAACCCAAACTGATGAATCTCCTAAGAGTTCTACCGGCCTCCATTTCTCTTGGCGATGCGGCCTGAGTATTAAATGGCGCACGTGCTCATCGCGGCCCGTCTAACTGTAAAGAATATACTGCTGATGCCGATCCACCAATCACAGTCCAACTTTCATCACTTTAGACCAATCAGAACAAAGAGAAAGGATTATTCAGGAGGGTCTGTGGCAGAGACTTTATCCTACAAATGTCTGAGTGATACTTCAGCTGCCGGGTTAGTGAGAGAGGCCTGTCCGGGTCAGTGAGAGAGGCCTGTCCGGGTCAGTGGGAGGGACCTGTCCGGGTCAGTGGGAGGGACCTGTCCGGGTCAGTGGGAGGGGCCTGTCCGGGTCAGTGGGAGAGGCCTGTCCGGGTCAGTGGGAGAGGCCTGTCCGGGTCAGTGAGAGAGACCTGTCCGGGTCAGTGAGAGAGGCCTGTCCGGGTCAGTGAGAGAGGCCTGTCCGGGTCAGTGAGAGAGGCCTTTCCGGGTCAGTGAGAGAGGCCTGTCCGGGTCAGTGAGAGAGGCCTGTCCGGGTCAGTGTGAGGGGCCTGTCCGGGTCAGTGAGAGGGGCCTGTCCGGGTCAGTGAGAGGGGCCTGTCCGGGTCAGTGAGAGGGGCCTGTCCGGGTCAGTGAGAGGGGCCTGTCCGGGTCAGTGAGAGAGGCCTGTCTGGGTCAGTGAGAGAGGCCTGTCCGGGTCAGTGGGAGAGGCCTGTCCGGGTCAGTGGGAGAGGCCTGTCCGGGTCAGTGAGAGGGGCCTGTCCGGGTCAGTGAGAGGGGCCTGTCCGGGTCAGTGAGAGGGGCCTGTCCGGGTCAGTGAGAGGGGCCTGTCCGGGTCAGTGAGAGAGGCCTGTCCGGGTCAGTGAGAGAGACCTGTCCGGGTCAGTGAGAGAGACCTGTCCGGGTCAGTGGGAGGGGCCTGTCCGGATCAGTGAGAGAGGCCTGTCCGGGTCAGTGAGAGAGGCCTGTCCGGGGTAAAGTGAGAGAGGCCCGTCCGGGTCAGTGAGAGAGGCCCGTCCGGGTCAGTGAGAGGGGCCTGTCCGGGTCAGTGAGAGGGGCCTGTCCGGGTCAGTGAGAGAGGCCTGTCCGGGTCAGTGAGAGAGACCTGTCCGGGTCAGTGAGAGAGACCTGTCCGGGTCAGTGGGAGGGGCCTGTCCGGGTCAGTGAGAGAGACCTGTCCGGGTCAGTGGGAGGGGCCTGTCCGGGTCAGTGGGAGGGGCCTGTCCGGGTCAGTGGGAGGGGCCTGTCCGGGTCAGTGGGAGGGGCCTGTCCGGATCAGTGAGAGAGGCCTGTCCGGATCAGTGAGAGAGGCCTGTCCGGGTCAGTGAGAGAGGCCTGTCCGGGTCAGTGAGAGAGGCCTGTCCGGGTCAGTGAGAGGGGCCTGTCCGGGTCAGTGGGAGGGGCCTGTCCGGGTCAGTGAGAGAGGCCCGTCCGGGTCAGTGAGAGAGGCCCGTCCGGATCAGTGAGAGAGGCACGTCCGGATCAGTGAGAGAGGCACGTCCGGATCAGTGAGAGAGGCCTGTCCGGGTCAGTGAGAGAGGCCTGTCCAGGTCAGTGAGAGGGGCCTGTCCGGGTCAGTAGGAGAGGCCTGTCCGGGTCAGTGAGAGAGGCCTGTCCGGGTCAGTGAGAGAGGCCTGTCCGGGTCAGTGAGAGAGGCCTGTCCAGGTCAGTGAGAGGGGCCTGTCCGGGTCAGTGAGAGAGGCCTGTCCGGGTCAGTGAGAGGGGCCTGTCCGGGTCAGTGGGAGGGGCCTGTGCGGGTCAGTGGGAGGGGCCTGTGCGGGTCAGTGGGAGGGGCCTGTGCGGGTCAGTGGGAGGGGCCTGTGCGGGTCAGTGGGAGGGGCCTGTGCGGGTCAGTGGGAGCGGCCTGTCCGGGTTTCACTAAACCCATTCCGGCAGGACTTTCATCACGCCTGAATCTGCTGTTCTTCTTTCTTCTTCAACTTTACTTTCCTCACCACAAGTTTTATTGTTTTTCCCCGGCTGGGTAATGAAGAGCACAGCAAAGAGCACCTGTCTGGACATTCCTTTACTTCTACTACATGCAATACACATCATTCACCCCTAGGAATTCGGAGAGCCACGAGGTAAATGTGCCGCCCAAAACAAACCAGCAGCTCCTCCGGGGGTAGTGCTACACAGAGAAACCAAGAATGGTTCTACACTCATCCTAGCACCTACCTAGGAGGGCGCTATATATGAATGATGCAAGAACCCAGTCGCCTCTGGACACAGACAAGGAGAGGAGGAGGAAGGGGAGCACTCTGGCGCTCCAGTGCCCCCACCTCTGTGGCGCCTGGGTGCACTGCACCCCACGCACCTGCCTAGGATCAGCCCTGTAAGAACCAAATATAAACAATGGCCCAGATTCAAAAAGCAATTGCGTCTGCGTAACCATAGTTACACAGCGCAATTGCTTACTTGCGCCGGCGTTTCGAATGCTCCTGATTCAGGAACCTCGTTACGCCGACTGCAGCCTAAGATATGACTAGCATAAGGCTCTTATGCCGTCGTATCGTAGGCTGCATTCTTACGATGGCCGCTAGGTGGCGTTCCCGTAGTGGTCAGCGTATAGTATGCAAATTGCATACTAACGCCGATTCACAACCGTACGCGAGCCCTGCGTACGCAGTTTACGTCGTTTGCGTTCGTCGGTTTCTGCATAAGGCTGCTCCTGCTACGTATACCCGTCGTTCTCGCGTCACGAAGTTTAAATTTTACGTTGTTTGCGTAAGTGAATCGTGAATGGCGCTGGACGCCATTTACGTTCACTTTGAAGCAAATGACGTCCTTGCGACGTCATTTGCCGCAATGCACGTCGGGAAAGTTTCCCGACGGAGCATGCGCACTACGTTCGGCGCGGGAACGCGCCTAATTTAAATTATCCACGCCCCCTACGGGATCATTTAAATTACGCGCCCTTACGCCGGGCATTTTTGAGGAGCGCCCACGCAAATTACGTGGCTACTGCTTCGTGAATGAAGCGTAGCGCAGATAATTTGTGGGGGCGCAGGGCAAAAACTGGACGCTGCGCCTCCGTAAGAAGTGCGCAGCGGTACCTGAATCTGGCCCAATATAAAGATACAATAAAACTGATGGGAACCCATTCTAGTTTCTCATTCTATTGTATATGGGTGAAATACGGGGGAGCCGCCCGCCGCGCCTGGCCTCCTTCTATAGATCACATGGATGGGGAGATCACAGGAGAACGCACATCATCACCACCTACAAATCACACGGCAGGTAGAAGAGCTCCATCCACGATTCAACTCTATGGCTGCCGTCGTCTAATAACGATCAAGCGCGGTGGATCTACGGGGCGAAGTAGAAAGCGTTGAAATTTACACTTCTGAAACACAATCCCGGCAAAGTTCTGACAGTCAGCGAAACCGCGGCGTGGAGCCGGGGCCAGGCTGAGCGCAAATCGTCAGAAGAAAGAGACGCGGCGAATCAGAGAAGCCAGCGAGGGGCGTCACAGCGGTAGCCGAGCATCTGCTGACGGATGCGGCTCCTCGGCAAGTCGGGTTAATGAAGGTTTTTATTTTTTTTTCTTATTAATTTATTTATTTCCGATCCAGAGAAAAGTTTTTTTTTTTTTTTGGCTTCGACTTCAAGAAGACATCTTGTCAGAATCGCGCCAGATGTCGGCGTGGAAGTTTAAACTGCTGATAGTCTGGAAGAAGTTCAAACCCAGCGAGAGCCGCTCTTGTCTCGCCGCGCGAACAACTCCGAGCTTTTTTTTTTTGGAAGTTTCTGTCACCGCGGCGAGGAGATTTGTATTTTTGGACCGGCGTTATCGCCTACAGCTGTTGAGCGCCGTTATCCTTCATGTATCGCGCCTCTGACTGCTGACACTTCTCTAATACGTTTCGTAAGTGCCGAGAATTAGCAGATTAGGAAATAAACTTTTTTTTTTTCTTTTTAGCAGCCTGACAGCAGATCTTCGTTGTCTGCGCCGAGAACGACCCGCTGATGGAGAACATTAAACTTCCTCCCTATTTAATAGATATTTACACCGAGTGATACCCCGGCATCGCCGCCGCCGCCGCCGAGAACGTCATTCCAGAACACACACCAGGCTGGAGACGTGCGCTACATATTGACAATGGTTTGTTACTTGAAGGATCAGACCACCCAAATCTGAGATTTCCCACGCCGGAGAGCTGAAGCTGAACGCAACTGTATCTGAGCGCCGCACACTGAAAACGCTAACCACTTGCTTACTGGGCACATAAACCCCCTTCGTGCCCAGGCGAAATTTCAGCTTCCGGCACTGCGTCGCTTTAACTGACAATTGCGCGGTCGTGCTCCCAAACAAAATTTACGTCCTTTTTTCCCCACAAATAGAGCTTTCTTTTGGTGGTATTTGATCACCTCTGCGGTTTTTATTTTTTGCGCTATAAACAAAAAAAGAGCGACAATTTTAAAAAAATATATATATTTTTTACTTGTTGCTATAATAAATATCCCAATTTTTTTT
Organism: Rana temporaria; assembly: GCF_905171775.1. Lineage (NCBI taxonomy): Eukaryota > Metazoa > Chordata > Amphibia > Anura > Ranidae > Rana > Rana temporaria. The sequence continues at coordinate 2,276,963 of NC_053491.1, read as the reverse complement.
TTTAAAAAACTATTTTTTTTTCTCAGTTAAGGCCGATACGTATTTTTCGACGTATTTTTGTAAAAAAAAAAAAATCGCAATAAGCGACTGGTTTGCGCAAAAGTTATAGCGCCTACAAAATAGGGGACAGAATTATGATTTTTTTTTTTTACTAGTAATGGCGGCGATCTGCGATTTTTATTGGGACTGCGATATTGCGACGGACGTATCGGAGACTTTTGACACAAATTTGGGACCATTCACATTTATACAGCGATCAGTTCTATAAAAATGCACTAATTACTGTATAAATGTGACTGGCAGGGAAGGGGTTAACACTAGGGGGTGAGGAAGGGGTTCAATGTGTATCCTAGGTGTGTTCTAACTGTGGGGGGTGACTGGGGGAGGTGACCGATGCTGTGTCTCTATGTACAAGGGACACAGATCGGTCTCCTCTCCTCTGACAGCACGTGGAGCTCTTTGTTTACACCCCATCATTACACACGGAGCTCCACGTCCCTGCTGTGTTCCCGACGATCGCGTGTACCCGGCGGACATCGCGGCCACCAGGCACACGCATCGGCTTCCCAGCGATGCGCCGGGACAGTGTTTACCCCCAGAGGCTCGCGCGGGTAATGCACTTGAAATGACGTCCAAAGACGTCCAGTTGGCACCTGAGAGCCGCGCTGTTGACGTCTTTTGTCAATAGCGCGGGTCTCAAGTGGTTAATTCCTTTTTAATCTTCAAAGCAAACGCCTCCATTCAGCCACGGCGCCATGCTTTATTTCTAGCTACGTCTTGAGTAAGGGCAGGTGATTCATGTAGCATTTACCTCCCGAAATCCATCTGCCCTCAGCTCAGGCATGCAGGCAGGAGGGCGTGCTTAGCTGGGCGTGCTTAGCTGAGAAAGACCCTCCTTCCATGAAGACTCTTGGGATGTGTAGTAGAGCTGCACGATTAATCGCGGAGAGAATGGCGATCTCGATTCTCCCCGCGGGATGACCCGCGATTTTCGGGTGCGGCCATAAATTATTCTCACCTGTCCCATGTGCATGTGTCCTGGAAGTCGCTCACATTCCCCATCACCACCATCCTCCAATCCGCAGCAGGAACGTCATCATCCGCCGCCCTGCATGGCATTTCCCGGGATATGTAGTCCCGCCTCTGTTGTTAGTGAAGGGGGAGGTCTCCTTGTAGAACTACCAATCCCAGGATTCCTAGCGGGCCTGGTTCCAGACAGGGAGCGGAGCAGACAGGGCCGGCCTTTGGGGTGTGCGAGCTGTGCGGCTGCACAGGGCGCCATGGGCAACAGGGGGCGCCCTGCGGCACACACAGCTCACAGAATGTGAGTCACATCAGGGCCGATCCTAGATGGGGTGCATTTCACCCAGGCGCCACAGAGGTGGGGGCGCTCAAGCCCCAGCCTGCCCTATACCACCCCAACCTGCTCTATACCACCCCAACCTGCCCTATACTACCGCAAGCTGCCCTATACCACCCCAACCTGCCCTATACCACCCCCAGCCTGCCCTATGCCACCGCAACCTGCCCTATGCTACCGCAACCTGACCTGTGCCACCACACCCTGCTCTATACCACCCCAGCCTGCCCTATATCACCTAAACCTGCCCTATATTGCCCCAGCGGTCCCAATACCACCCTATACTTTAATTTACAGGGGCCATTTGGGGGGGGGCGCCACAGGATTATCTCGCACAGGGCGTCTGAACACCTAAGGCCGGCCCTGGGAGCAGAGAATGCTGACCGGAGCCGGGGAGATGAGGGCAGGTGCTGGAGGAGCCCGGCCGGAGCTTTACCGCTGGAGGAGGCAGAAGACGGGGGGGGGGGGGCACTTGCATTTTATGCAAAAGAATTGCGATTCTCATTTTTCCCAGAATCGTGCAGCTCTAATGTGTAGCAAGCAGTGGTGGTTCGTCCATGCGTCTGGCCCCCTAATCTACAGTCAATGGCACTGGATTCCAAAGTTTTTTTTTTTTTTTTAAGCACATGATTAGATCCTGAGGTTTTAATTGGCTTCAAAAAAGGGTGGGCTTGGGGCGCAGTGCACTGTGTCCCGAGCTTACCCACTTGTGTGACAATAGCAAATTAATATTCGCTATCGTCTTCCTGATTCTCCCCCTGATCATCAGGTTCCGGTACTAGTCTCCACTAACTAATTCTGTCCGGTGTGCATGGAGCAGTCCCCTGTCTGCCCCGCCCCCTCTGCGTGTGTCGGCTCTTCTCCCATAGGCGGTGTGATGAGAGGCTTCTGGGTTGGCCGGAGCTGCTGCCAATCAGCCCGTGCGCTCCCAGAAATGCTCTCCGAGTGCCACCCTCCTAGTAACCAAAGATGCCACATATGCCCCGCCCCCCTGTAATGTGCTTCTGCTCCCAGCGCACCCAAGCTACAGGGATCTATTGGACAAGTACTGATCTATGGGGACACCTGAGGTGGGGGGCTCTGATGGGGGACACCTGCTGGGGGGGGCTCTGATGGAGACACCTGCTGGGGGGGGCTCTGATGGGGGACACCTGCTGTGGGGGCGCTCTGATGGGGGACACCTGCTGGGGGGGCTCTGATGGGGGACACCTGCTGTGGGGGGGGCTCTGATGGGGGACACCTGCTGGGGGGGGCTCTGATGGGGGACACCTGCAGGGGGGGGGCTGTGATGGGGGACACCTGCTGTGGGGGGCTCTGATGGGGGAAACCTGCTGTGGGGGCTCTGATGGGGGACACCTGCTGTGGGGGGCTCTGATGGGGGGACACCTGCTGGAAGGGACTCTGATGGGGGACACCTGCTGGGGGGGACTCTGATGGGGGACACTAATGAAAACTTCTTAGGGGAGCATCTTTGTGTTTGAGTCGTAGCCATAGAAACATGTGTAAAGGGGAGGAGTTAGTAAGATGACCACACCCATGTTGGAGTGCCAGCAATATTTCTGCACCCAGGCGTCTGTGACCCTAGGATCGGCCCTGCAGGGAGAGGAGGTGAGGGGCTCTGATGGGGGGACACCTGATGTGGGGGGCTCTGATGGGGGACACCTGCTGGGGGGGGCTCTGATGGGGGACACCTGCTGGGGGGGGCTCTGATGGGGGAAACCTGCTGTGGGGGGCTCTGATGGGGGACACCTGATGTGGGGGGCTCTGATGGGGGCTCTGATGGGTGGGGGCTCTGATGGGGGACACCTGATGTGGGGGGCTCTGATGGGGGACACCTGCTGGGGGGGGCTCTGATGGGGGACACCTGCTGGGGGGGCTCTGATGGGGGACACCTGCTGTGGGGGGCTCTGATGGGGGACACCTGCTGGGGGGGGCTCTGATGGGGGACACCTGCTGGGGGGGGGCTCTGATGGGGGACACCTGCTATGGGGGGCTCTGATGTTGGACACCTGCTGGGGGGGGCTCTGATGGGGGACACCTGCTGGAGGGGACTCTGATGGGGGACACTAATGAAGACTTCTTAGGGGAGCATCTCTGTGTTTGAGTCGTAGCCATAGAAACATTTGTAAAGGGGAGGAGTTAGTAAGATGACCACGCCCATGTTGGAGTGCCAGCAATATTTCTGCACCCAGGCGTCTGTGACCCTAGGATCGGCCCTGCAGAGGGTGCAAATTCTCCTCAAACATTACAAAATATCTCATCATCTCCGAGACGACAAAGATGTAAAAAAAGGAAGCACGCCGTCTCAGCATCTGGACAGAGGAGCTCTCCTTACGAGTTGCGTCAGCCTTGTTGTGAAAGGCCTGCCAATCTCCGGGGCGGTGCGGGGGATGGTGGGTGGTGGAGATGAAGGAAGGTGGCAAAGGTAGAGAAGACTTGATGAGGACCGGATGAGAGGGTGATAATCAGAGTGAAGAAGAAATCGGTTTGTTTGACAGCCCAGAGACAGGAATTTTCGGAGGGAAGATTTGTACCGGGTTACGTCTAGCAGGGATTTAGTTGTAGGTCTAAAGTTGCTGCAGAGCAAAGCCGCATCTCTCCAGGTTTCTGGTGTCGAAATGTTTGCCAAGGTTGTGGTGGCCGATGCCTGGCTCTGCGTGTAGAGACCAGAGAAAGCGTGTCCCGGGAGGACAAGAGAGATGATGTGGACAGAAGTGGGCGGGTCCGGGTAGGAGAGGGGTGAGGTCACAGTGGTGGAGGTTTCTATAGGTGGCTCTTTTCTGGTTGGAGGGATAAAGGGTTTGGAGATAGGAAGAGCGTGAAACTGACAAGGTTGTGATCAGAGAGAGGAAATGGGGTGTTGGAGAGGTTGCAAGAAATGCAGAGGGGGGACAATACAAGGTCAACGGTGTTGCCATCTGATGGGTCAGAGTGTGTGTCAACTGCGATAGGTCAAAGGAAGAGGTTAGGTTGAGAAGTTAAGACATCGCTGGGCTGTTAACATTAACAGGAACGTCACCAAGGATTAAGAAAATATGGTAGCCAGATAGAGGAGTCGTCAAGAAAGTGTGACCCCGGTCCTGGAGCAATCCTCAGGTACCGTATTTATCGCGGTATAACGCGCTCTGGCGTATACCACGCACCCCCAAAGTGGCCCCCAATCCTGTGGGAAAAAAAGATTTTTTGTTTTTTTGTACTTACAGTTTTGGTGTCTTGCGCGGCGTCCATCTGCGGCCTCGTCGGGTCCGGCGTCCTTCTGCGGCTTCGGGTGTCCTCTTCGGCGGGTCCGGCGTCCGTCTTCGGCGGGTCGGGCGTCCATCTTCGGCGGGTCCGGTGTCCATCTTCGGCGGGTCCGGTGTCCATCTTCGGCGGGTCCGGCGTCCTTCTGCGGCGTCCTCCCGCTCGTTTCCTGCCACGACTTTGAATACTGCGCCCGCATATAGCGAGCGCAGTACACTCGTGAATCTTCGGGCAGGCTCGGGCGCCTCTCGCACTGACGTCCTGTACGCTCAGGACGTCAGTACGAGAGGCGCCGAGACTGCCCGAAGATTCACGAGTGTACTGCGCTCGCTATATGTGGGCGCAGTATTCAAACTCGTGGCGGGAAAGCGGGTATGGGCGTATATCGCGCACCCACGATTTTGCCCTGATTTTCAGGGCAAAATAGTGCGCGGTATACGCCGATAAATACGGTAAGTGCATCGCCACCTCACAGAAAACACGTGTACCAGATAGCAAGCCAATTGGACATATGGCTATAACCCAGCCCAGGCCTTTAATTAGGAGGAGATCGTGGGGATGTTATATGTGTATTAATACAGACTCACAAGCGAATAGCCATAAGCTCCGTGGCCTCCAAAAGCAATGTTCACCAATCGGCCCAAGAATAGATAAAAGAGACCATAGCGTGGTACTGTCTATAACTAGGTTTATTTAGCGAATAAACAGTTGCACTTACAAATGTAGACGTTAAGTTTCATAAAAATCGAAAGCCGGACGCGTTTCGTCACATATGACAGTCCCTATTGATAATGTCATATGTGACAAAACACGTAGGAGGAGGTAACATGCTGACGTCACCACGCCGTCTCGTTAAGGAGGACTGGAGTCGGATGGCTTTCGATTTTTATGAAAGTTTTTTAACTTCTATATTTGTAAGTGTAACTTTTGGTAGGAATATACAAGTCCAGGGTCTGCCTCTTCCAACCAATGTCTAGAACTCACTGGAAACCAGGGGGAAGCAGCTGAGCCTGAGACCAGCAGAACCCAGAACAGACAAAAGTAGTCAAATTTTGCTCCACTGCCTATTGAGGAGCCAAAAACGAAGTCTGCCTTAATCCTACTGACAACCCAACTAGAAGGGTGCTACACACATCAGCTGAAGATTGATTGGCTCTAGGAGCAGAACGGAGGGGAGATGATGAGGATGAGACGGGGGAGATGATGAGACGGGGGAGATGATGAGGCTGATGAGACGGGGGAGATGATGAGGCTGATGAGACGGGGGAGATGATGAGGATGATGAGACGGGGGAGGTGATGAGGATGATGAGACGGGGGAGATGATGAGGATGAGGAGACGGGGAGGTGATGAGGATGATGAGACGGGGGAGATGATGAGGATGATGAGACGGGGGAGATGATGAGGATGATGAGACGGGGAAGATGATGAGGATGATGAGATGGGGAGATGATGAGGATGATGAGACGGGGAGATGATGAGGATGATGAGACGGGGGAGATGATGAGGATGATGAGACGGGGGAAGATGATGAGGATGATGAGATGGGGAGATGATGAGGATGATAAGACGGGGAGATGATGAGGATGATGAGACAGGGAGTTTATGAGGATGATGAGACGGGGAGATGATGAGGATGATGAGACAGGGAGGATGATGAGACGGGGGAGCTGATGAGGATGATGAGACGGGGGAGATGATGAGATGGGGGAGATGATGAGGATGATGATGAGACGGGGGAGATGATGAGGATGATGAGACAGGGGAGATGATGAGGATGATGAGACGGGGGAGATGATGAGGATGATGAGACGGGGGAGATGAGGAGTATGATGAGACGGGGAGGTGATGAGGATGATGAGACGGGGAGGTGATGAGGATGATGAGACGGGGGAGATGATGAGGATGATGAGATGTGGAGATGATGAGACGGGGGAGATGATGAGGATGATGAGACTGGGAGATGATGAGGATGATGAGACGGGGAGGTGATGAGGATGATGAGACGGGGGAGATGATGAGGATGATGAGACGGGGGAGATGATGAGGATGATGAGATGTGGAGATGATGAGACGGGGGAGATGATGAGGATGATGAGACGGGGGAGATGATGAAGATGATGAGATGGGGGAGATGATGAGGATGATGAGACGGGGAGATGATGAAGATGATGAGACAGGGGAGATAATGAGGATGATGAGACAGGGGAGATGATGAGGATGATGAGACGGGGGAGATGATGAGGATGATGAGACGGGGGAGATGATGAGGATGATGAGACGGGGGAGATGATGAGGATGATGAGACGGGGGAGATGATGAGGATGATGAGACGGGGGAGATGATGAGGATGATGAGACGGGGGAGATGATGAGGATGATGAGACGGGGGAGATGATGAGGATGATGAGACGGGGGAGATGATGAGGATGATGAGACGGGGGAGATGATGAGGATGATGAGACGGGGGAGATGATGCTGCGGTAAAGTGGCGCACTTTATTGGGGAACGCCTATGCCCGCCCTTCATGGGGCACAAGAATATTTTTTGGTTTGATTTTCTGTGATGTTTCCGATACGACTTCTTCTTTTTTGTATCATTTTAGAAGCCCACTCGGCACTCGGCACTCGATACTCGGCATCTTTCGGGTAAAACAAGCGAATATTTCTCACCGCGGATCGGCACCAACATTCTGGATGTGAATAGAAAGCGTAACAGTTAGACGCTCGCGCCGATGTCATTTCCCCGTTACCATGGCTGGTGTGTCATTTCACCGGCTCGGCTCTACGCCGCGGTTATGTATGACTGGCTCTTGAAGAGAGGAATAAAATCGGGGCTGGAGGGAGGGATGGTGCCGGCTACGCTGGGAAGGGAGGGTTGCTGCCTCTCCGAGATTTAACTATAGACATCGCCTCTAATGGAACATGTATTGGGGGGGGGGGCAAGATCAAAGCCGGCCGGGGTCCAGGGCCGGGGGGGGGTCGGGGTCCAGGGGCAGGGGGGCCAGGGGGGGGGGGGCTCGGCATTCTTTTTTTTTCCGCTTAGAGAGTGAGCTCCTAACACACATCTGGAGAATGCTAATTCCAGGCAATTTAGCAGATAGAAGGAGAGCGGCGCACTTGAGGGTAGGAGAGATGAGAGGCTGCAGAGAATAGAAATGCTTTATTATCCCGCCTGCAGCCTGTGCCCTGAGAAAATGATAAGGAGCATATGTTGTGCTATGAATAATGCCGGCACAAGCATGCTCCCAGCCATCGTGGACGCGGTCAGGGTTGAACACAACAAACCTCTTACTGCAACGCCTCGCGTACCGCAGAATCTCTACAGGAATAAAGTGCACCTGTCCTATAGACAATCCTCGTGCAATCACATGGCAGTATATGCAGGCCCGTCGCTACAGGACAGGCAAAACAAACAATTGCTTGGGGCCCCGAGATTGCCTGGGGCCCCCAACTTCCCCTTCCCAGGCTGTAGCGTGGCCGAGCTCCACTTCCTTCCTCCTGGAGTCCCGTCAGTGTGGCCGGGTACCGCGCGTGGTACAGGAGATTTTGTTTCCTGTTCCCACCCGGACTGACAGGAAGTCAGGGGCGGTCCTAGGGTCACAGATGCCTGGGTGCAGAAATATTTCTGGTGCCCCCACATGGGCGTGGTCATCTTACTAACTCCTCCCCTTTACAAATGTTTCTATGGCAACGACTAAAACACAGAGATGCTCCCTAACACGGACAAAGAGAACACGTCAGGCACAGACCGCCCCCCAGTGACGTCACTGCACGGCTGGTCTCTCTCGCTCTCTTCCTCTGACAGGAGGAGGGAGGGGGGACAGGCTTGGGCAGGAAACACAGTGGCGGTGGTTACCGGTGGAGAGAGCCGCCTCTGGACATGGACAGGGAGAGGAGGAGGAAGGGGAGCACTCTGGTGCTTCAGTGCCCCCACCTTTGTGGCGCCAGGGTGCACTGCACCCCACGCACCTGCCTAGGATCAGCCCTGCAGGAAGTGCACACTGAGTGCTCACTTCCTATCAGTCCGGCCGGGAACACAGGAAACTGAATCTCCTGTACCGCGCGGTACCTGGCCCGGCCCAGGCACTATCTGATAGGGGGTTGGGGACCCATAATGATAGAACACCAGATTGGAGGAAGAGGAGCTCGGCCACGCTACAGCGGCAGCCTACAGGGAAGATGTGGAGGTGAGAATAGAAAAACATACAGACAAGGGAGGGGGGGGTAAGAACATGGGTTTAAAAAATTAGTGTAGCGCTAACGTAGGCTTTGAGTGCGGGGGGGAGGTGTTCGGGGGCCCCCATTTTGATTGGGGCCCCCAAATTCCTTCAAACAGCCCTGGCCTCCAGAACACCCTGGAATGGTGGGGTCCGGTGAGTGGATTATGTATGTTTGATATCTTGAAGTGGAAGGTGAGGGCCGATGTATGTCAGGGCCGATCCTAGGGTCACAGAAGCCTGGGTGCAGAAATATTTCTGGCGCCCCCACATGGGCGTGGTCATCTTTACTAACTCCTCCTCTTTACAAATGTTTCTATGGTTACGACTCAAACACAGAGATTCTCCCCTAAGAAGTCTTCATTAATGTCCCCCATCAGAGCCCCCCACAGCAGATGTCCCCCATCAGAGCCCCCCACAGCAGGTGTCCCCCATCAGAGCCCCCCACAGCAGGTGTTCCCCATCAGAGTCCCCCACAGAAGATGTCCCCCATCAGAGCCCCCCACAGCAGATGTCCCCCATCAGAGCCCCCCACAGCAGGTGTCCCCCATCAGAGCCCCCCACAGCAGGTGTTCCCCATCAGAGTCCCCCACAGAAGATGTCCCCCATCAGAGCCCCCCACAGCAGATGTCCCCCATCAGAGCCCCCCACAGCAGGTGTCCCCCATCAGAGCCCCCCACAGCAGGTGTCCCCCATCAGAGCCCCCCACAGCAGATGTCCCCCATCAGAGCCCCCACAGCAGGTGTCCCCATAGATCAGTACTTGTCCAATAGATCCGTGTAGCTCGGGTGTGCTGGGAGCAGAAGCACATTACAGGGGGCGGGGCATACATGGAATCTTTGGTCACTTGGAAGGTGGCACTCGGAGAGCATTTCTGGGAGTGTACAGGATGATTGGCAGCAGCTCCGGCCAACCCAGAAGCCTCTCATCACACCGCCTATGGGAGAAGAGCTGACACACGCAGAGGGGCGGGGCAGACAGGAGACGGCTCCACGCGCACCCGACAGAATTAATTAGTGGAGCCTAGTACCTGAACGTGTTCTGGTACTAGGCTCCGCTGTGGTACCCAACCCGGATTCCGGGGACAGTGGGAGGTATGCGCTCTTGTCAGTTGCCAGTGGAGAGAGCAAGCGGGATGGGGAACCGCGGCACCCGCTACATGCGCTCCGCCTCTGGACACTGACAAGGAGGAGGGAGGGGAGCACTCTGGAGCTTCGGCGCCCCCAACTCTGCGGCGCCTGGGTGCTATGTAGATGTTCATCTGAAGAAGACGTTTCTCTTCAGGAGGAGACGATCGTTTGTCTCTGTGATTGAGGACAACCTTCCCCAAGCCGATATGAAATCAGACCCTACACATTGATTCATTCCTTGTTTCTTTTGATTTTAAAGATTACCTGACAGAATTGGATTATTCCTTCCAATTTCCTCTCCATCGTCGCCGTCATCCCGGAGATAAGTGCCGCGCACGGGTAATTGAACTTCAATTGTACATGATTGAGACGCTCTACTCCGTCAGCGCCGGCGCCGGTAGAGGTGCAATCAGAGGGGTTATGTATTGTACATATGAAGCCCCCTCTTGCGTCTCGCACGCCGGCCCTCCCTATAGTTTTATATATAAAAATAAATGCCGGAGAGTCGGAAGTTCTCCACCTCGCCTTCGACCCGACCCGCGTCCGCGGCCTCGTGTTTTCAGAGAAGGTTTTTTATGATTCTACAGAAGAGGTTCACTGATTGAAGATGGAATATGGGAGAGAAATCAAAGGGAGGCGTTTGAAGTGGCGCGCGGCCTTCTTGTGCGCAATATAAGAGTAAAAAAAATAAAACTCGGAGGAGAAAAGGGAACATTAGCGGGCGGCTGGAAAAGCATGAAATCAATAAACAAAGCAACATTCAGCTGATTACACTAAAGACGACTGATGAGGCGTCCTCAGGAGGAAAGCCAATCATTCAGGAATACGTTTCGTGAGGCTTGACGTCCGCGTTTGGAGGGTCGGGATTTTTTTTTTCCGGAAAACCTGAGGAGATTTTATGAAACATTTTCAAGACGTGAAACCCAATTCTACGCTCAAGAAAGTTACTTTTATCTAAAACAAAATAAACAAAAAAAAAATGGGGGTCATGGAAATTGTATTCTTTCGTGGAAGTTGGGATTGATGGCTAAAGTGGGATAGGAGATGGATTTTGATGGCACTGATGGGCACCGTTTGGCGGCACTGAGGGGCACTGATTGGCAGGACTGATTGGCGGCACTGATTGGTGGCACTAAGGGGCACTGATTGGCGGGACTTAGGGCCACTGATGGGCACCGATTGGCGGCACTGAGGGGCACTTATTGGCAGTTGGCGGCACTGAGGGGCACTGATTGGCAGGACTGATTGGCACTAAGGGCAATTGCTTGGGGCCCTGAGCTGGCCTGGGGCCCCCAACTTCCCCTTCCCAGGCTGTAGCGTGGCCGAGCTTCTCTTCCTTCCTCCTGGAGTCCTGTCAGTCCGGCCGGGTACCACACGCGGTACAGGAGATTTTGTTTCCTGTTCCCACCCGGACTGACCGGAAGTCAGGGGCAGTCCTAGGGTCACAGACGCCTGGGTGCAGAAATATTTTTGGTGCCCCCCACATGGGCGTGGTCATCTTACTAACTCCTCCCCTTTACAAATGTTTCTATGGCAACGACTCAAACACAGAGATGCTCCCCTAACGGACAAAGAGAACACGTCAGGCACGGACCGCCCCCCAGTGACGTCACTGCACGGCTGGTCTCTCTCCACATAGAGACAGCCGCAGCTTCGCTCTCTTCCTCTGAGGCCGGGTACACATGAACAAACATGTACGGTGAAAGCGATCCGTCGGACCGTTTTCACCGTACATGTCTGCCAGAGGGCTTCTGTACGATGGTTGTACACACCATCGTACAGAAGTCCGCGCGTAAACATTACGCGGGGCGTGTCCGCGTCGTCGCCGCGACGATGACGCGGCGATGACGCGGAGACGTGGGCGGGCCTGCCATTTAAAGGCTTCCACGCATGCGTCGAAGTCATTCGACGCATGCGAGGGACGGCGGGCGCCTGGACATGTACGGTAGGTCTGTACTGACGACCGAACATGTCCGAGCGGGCAGGATTCCAGCGGACGGTTTTAAAACACGTCCAGGAATATTTGTCCGCTGGGAAAAGGCCCGGCGGGCAAATGTTTGTTGGAATTCAGCCCGCTCGCGCCCACACACGACCAAACATGTCTGCTGAAACTGGCCCGCGGACCAGTTTCAGCATACATGTTTGGTCGTGTGTATGGGGCATGACAGGAGGAGGGAGGGGGGGACGGGCTTGGGCAGGAAACACAGTGGTGGCGGTTACCTGTGGAGAGAGCCGCCTCTGGACATGGACAAGGAGAGGAGGAGGGAGGGGAGCACTCTGGTGCTTCAGTGCCCCCACCTTTGTGGCACCTGGGTGCACTGCACCCCACGCACCTGCCTAGGATCAGCCCTGCAGGAAGTGCACACGGGCGCAAAGGCTGTGCATTCTCTGTTTAAACAGTGCTGTGTTATGGAATCGTTTCCCTAACACTGACCCGCCTCTCAGCCAATCAGGTGCACCAGGTCTGTTTACCGGTCACCTGATTGGCTGAAGGGACAGGCCAGCAGAGTTGACACCGAGAAAGGTAAGTGCCGGGCGGGGGGGGGGGACAAACTGGCTGCATTTGAAGAGGCAAACTGGCATAATTTGAGGGGCAAACTGGCTGCATTTTAGGGGGCAAACTGGCATAATTTGAGGTGGCAAACTGGCATAATTTGATGGTGTAAACTGGCGGCATTTTAGGGGGCAAACTGGCATCATTTGATTGGACAAACTGGTGGCATTTTAGGGGGGAAACTGGCTGCATTTGATGGCAAAACTGGCTGCATTTGAGGGCAAACTGGCTGCATTTGAGGGGGCAAACTGGCATCATTTGAGGGGGCAAACTGGCATCATTTGAGGGGGCAAACTGGCATCATTTGAGGGGGCAAACTGGTGGCATTTGAGGGGGCAAACTGGTGGCATTTGAGGGGGCAAACTGGTTGAATTTTAGGGGGGAAACTGGCTGCATTTTAGGGGGCAAACTGGCCTCATTTGATGGGGCAAACTGGTGGCATTTGATGGGTACAGTTGCTGCGTTTGATGGGTACAGTGGCTGCGTTTGATGGGTACAGTGGCTGCGTTTGATGGGTACAGTGGCTGCGTTTGATGGGCACAGTGGCTGCGTTTGATGGGCACAGTGGCTGCGTTTGATGGGTACAGTGGCTGTGTTTGATGGGCACAGTGGCTGCGTTTGATGGGTACAGTGGCTGCGTTTGATGGGTACAGTGGCTGCGTTTTGATGGGCACAGTGGCTGCGTTTGATGGGTACAGTGGCTGCGTTTGATGGGCACAGTGGCTGCGTTTGATGGGCACAGTGGCTGCGTTTGATGGCTGCGTTTGATGGGCACAGTGGCTGTGTTTGATGGGCACAGTGGCTGCGTTTGATGGGCACAGTGGCTGCGTTTGATGGGCACAGTGGCTGCGTTTTGATGGGCACAGTGACTGCGTTTGATGGGTACAGTGGCTGCGTTTGATGGGTACAGTGGCTGCGTTTTGATGGGCACAGTGGCTGCGTTTGATGGGCACAGTGGCTGCGTTTGATGGGCACAGTGGCTGCGTTTGATGGCTGCGTTTGATGGGCACAGTGGCTGTGTTTGATGGGCACAGTGGCTGCGTTTGATGGGCACAGTGGCTGCGTTTGATGGGTACAGTGGCTGCGTTTTGATGGGCACAGTGGCTGCGTTTGATGGGCACAGTGGCTGCGTTTGATGGGCACAGTGGCTGCGTTTGATGGGTACAGTGGCTGTGTTTGATGGGCACAGTGGCTGCGTTTGATGGGTACAGTGGCTGCGTTTGATGGGTACAGTGGCTGCGTTTTGATGGGCACAGTGGCTGCGTTTGATGGGTACAGTGGCTGCGTTTGATGGGCACAGTGGCTGCGTTTGATGGGCACAGTGGCTGCGTTTGATGGCTGCGTTTGATGGGCACAGTGGCTGTGTTTGATGGGCACAGTGGCTGCGTTTGATGGGCACAGTGGCTGCGTTTGATGGGCACAGTGGCTGCGTTTTGATGGGCACAGTGACTGCGTTTGATGGGTACAGTGGCTGCGTTTGATGGGTACAGTGGCTGCGTTTTGATGGGCACAGTGGCTGCGTTTGATGGGCACAGTGGCTGCGTTTGATGGGCACAGTGGCTGCGTTTGATGGCTGCGTTTGATGGGCACAGTGGCTGTGTTTGATGGGCACAGTGGCTGCGTTTGATGGGCACAGTGGCTGCGTTTGATGGGTACAGTGGCTGCGTTTTGATGGGCACAGTGGCTGCGTTTGATGGGCACAGTGGCTGCGTTTGATGGGCACAGTGGCTGCGTTTGATGGGTACAGTGGCTGTGTTTGATGGGCACAGTGGCTGCGTTTGATGGGTACAGTGGCTGCGTTTGATGGGTACAGTGGCTGCGTTTTGATGGGCACAGTGGCTGCGTTTGATGGGTACAGTGGCTGCGTTTGATGGGCACAGTGGCTGCGTTTGATGGGCACAGTGGCTGCGTTTGATGGCTGCGTTTGATGGGCACAGTGGCTGTGTTTGATGGGCACAGTGGCTGCGTTTGATGGGCACAGTGGCTGCGTTTGATGGGTACAGTGGCTGCGTTTTGATGGGCACAGTGACTGCGTTTGATGGGTACAGTGGCTGCGTTTGATGGGTACAGTGGCTGCGTTTTGATGGGCACAGTGGCTGCGTTTGATGGGCACAGTGGCTGCGTTTGATGGGCACAGTGGCTGCGTTTGATGGCTGCGTTTGATGGGCACAGTGGCTGTGTTTGATGGGCACAGTGGCTGCGTTTGATGGGCACAGTGGCTGCGTTTGATGGGTACAGTGGCTGCGTTTTGATGGGCACAGTGGCTGCGTTTGATGGGCACAGTGGCTGCGTTTGATGGGCACAGTGGCTGCGTTTTGATGGGCACAGTGGCTGCGTTTGATGGGTACAGTGGCTGCGTTTGATGGGCACAGTGGCGGCAAATGATGTTTTTTTTTCCGTTTGTTTGCGCCCCCAAAATATTTTTGAGCCCCAGGCTGCTGCCACTGTTTTTTAGAAGCCTTCTTCATGGGAAAACCCATGAAATCTACGAAACGCACGTCGTCTTCTGCGAATAGAATACAATGATTTTAGGGATGGGGGAGGTTCTCGGATCTCCTTCCGGCTCATTTCTCCAGTTTGGAGAGCAATGGTTTGAATAAAACGAGTCCGGACTACAGACTCCCAACCGATCATTCCCCTAAATAATGGGCGTGATCGATCCCGGTCTCTTCTGCGATTTTCTCATTATGGAAACAATTCCCTTTAAACACTCTCCGCTCCAAGCAGGCATTAAATGCCCCTTAATTACAACTATTTAACCAATCAAATGTTTCCATTTCAAACCCCATTAGCTTTCTATTAAGACATTAAACAATTTAGTCAAACGTTCCTTCGCTGGGAGATCTTTCTGTGGGATTGTTTTGTGAAGGTTTATCTGTGATGTCACGTCTTACACACTCGCCTCTTATTTACTGATGTGCTGCTGTTTTGGCAATTTGTACTGTTGGCAGATATTATGGGCTTTCCGTCAGACACAGGATGAGTAATCTGAGCAGATAAGAGCGTCTGTCTGCAAATGAGTCCGTGCTTCAGCGCTTGTGCACACCAAGGTGAATGAAATCAATGGATTCTGGATGGGATAGGAGACGCTACAACCCGCCGCCGCCGCCGACACATTTCTGACTCCTCCCTGAGTAATGTAGAGGATCTGTTACTCTTTTCATAGTCAAAGTCCAGAAGAAAAACCGTGTCCGATGATCCGAAGGCGGTACAACCAGCCATGTTGTAAGGGAACTGTCAGCGCGCTCCTCCGCGCATGCGCATTGGCACATCTGCGCATGTTCGCGTGCACCTGGAGCGCGCTGACAGTTCTCTTACAACCAGCCATGTTGTAAAAGAACTGTCAGTGCGCTCCAGGTGCACACGCAGATGTGCCAATGCGCATGCGCAGAGGAGCACGCACGTCCATGCGTTCCCCTGGCGCCAGACGGACTATTTTAGGGGGTGCACCTATTTAAGGGGGGTCAGCTGTTCCGGTACCTGTATCCTGTGTTTACCTGCCTGTCACCTGTTACTGCACCTTGGCTTTCCCTGATCCTGCTACTGGATCTCTCTACACTTCTGATTATCGGTTCCTGAACTCGGCTCCCTACTCTGACCTTGCTCCTGCCTGATGACTTTGAACCTTGCTGCCCGTCTGTTACTGAACCCGGCTATCTGTGTGACTACTACGCTCCTGTCTCCTGTTTGGCTCTACTCTGCTTCCCGGGTATCTGTGACTCCGTGCCTGCGACCTGCTACCTTCCAAGAATCGCATCGTCTGCTTCAGGCTTCCAGAGCTCCATCTGCAGGCACTCGTGTCCCTCCAGGCCCCAGGGCCACCATTAATTGCATCATGGGCCCCTGGGCAAAGTAATGCTCTGGGGCCCCTACAATGCCGACGGTGCAGGTAAACAGAAGTAGGTAGGAGGTAGGTGATATCTAGGGTGTAGAGGGGTCAGAGTGCTGGGGGGATATCTGGGGTGTAGAGGGGTCAGAGTGCTGGGGGGATATCTGGGGTGTAGAGGGGTCAGAGTGCTGGGGGGATATCTGGGGTGTAGAGGGGTCAGAGTGCTGGGGGGATATCTGGGGTGTAGATGGGTCAGAGTGCTGGGGGGATATCTGAGGTGTAGAGGGGTCAGAGTTCTGGGGGGAGATCTGAGATGTAGAGGGGTCAGAGTGCTGGGGGGATATCTGGGGTGTAGAGGGGTCAGTGCTGGGGGGATATCTGAGGTGTAGAGGGGTCAGAGTGCTGGGGGGATATCTGGGGTGTAGAGGGGTCAGAGTGCTGGGGGGATATCTGGGGTGTAGAGGGGTCAGAGTGCTGGGGGGATATCTGGGGTGTAGAGGGGTCAGAGTGCTGGGGGGATATCTGGGGTGTAGAGGGGTCAGAGTGCTGGGGGGATATCTGGGATGTAGAGGGGTCAGAGTGCTGGGGGGATATCTGGGGTGTAGAGGGGTCAGAGTGCTGAGGAGATATCTCGGGTGTAGAGGGGTCAGAGTGCTGGGGGGATATCTGGGATGTAGAGGGGTCAGAGTGCTGGGGGGATATCTGGGGTGTAGAGGGGTCAGAGTGCTGGGGGGATATCTGGGGTGTAGAGGGGTCAGAGTGCTGGGGGGATATCTGGGGTGTAGAGGGGTCAGAGTGCTGGGGGGATATCTGGGGTATAGAGGGGTCAGAGTGCTGGGGGGATATCTGGGGTGTAGAGGGGTCAGAGTGCTGGGGGGATATCTGGGGTGTAGAGGGATCAGAGTGCTGGGGGGATATCTGAGGTGTAGAGGGGTCAGAGTTCTGGGGGGAGATCTGAGATGTAGAGGGGTCAGAGTGCTGGGGGGATATCTGGGGTGTAGAGGGGTCAGAGTGCTGGGGGGATATCTGGGGTGTAGAGGGGTCAGAGTGCTGGGGGGATATCTGGGGTGTAGAGGGATCAGAGTGCTGGGGGGATATCTGGGGTGTAGAGGGGTCAGAGTGCTGGGGGGATATCTGGGGTGTAGAGGGGTCAGAGTGCTGGGGGGATATCTGGGGTGTAGAGGGATCAGAGTGCTGGGGGGATATCTGGGGTGTAGAGGGGTCAGAGTGCTGGGGGGATATCTGGGGTGTAGAGGAGTCAGAGTGCTGGGGGGATATCTGGGGTGTAGAGGGGTCAGAGTGCTGGGGGATATGTGGTGTGTAGAGGGGTCAGAGTGCTGGGGGGATATCTGGGGTGTAGAGGGGTCAGAGTGCTGGGGGGATATCTGGGGTGTAGAGGGGGTCAGTGCTGGGGGGATATCTGGGGTGTAGAGGGGTCAGAGTGCTGGGGGGATATCTGGGGTGTAGAGGGGTCAGAGTGCTGGGGGATATGTGGTGTGTAGAGGGGTCAGAGTGCTGGGGGGATATCTGGGGTGTAGAGGGGTCAGAGTGCTGGGGGGATATCTGGAGTGTAGAGGGGTCAGAGTGCTGGGGGGATATCTGGAGTGTAGAGGGGTCAGAGTGCTGGGGGGATATCTGGGGTGTAGAGGGGTCAGAGTGCTGTGGGGATATCTGGGGTGTAGAGGGGTCAGAGTACTGGGGGGATATCTGGGGTGTAGAGGGTCAGAGTGCTGGGGGGATAACTGGGATGTAGAGGGGTCAGAGTGCTGGGGGGATATCTGGGGTGTAGAGGGGTCAGAGTGCTGGGGGGATATCTGGGGTGTAGAGGGGTCAGAGTGCTGGGGGGATATCTGGGATGTAGAGGGGTCAGAGTGCTGGGGGGGATATCTGGGGTGTAGAGGGGTCAGAGTGCTGGGGTGATATCTGGGGTGTAGAGGGGTCAGAGTGCTGGGGGGATATCTGGGATGTAGAGGGGTCAGAGTGCTGGGGGGGATATCTGGGGTGTAGAGGGGTCAGAGTGCTGGGGGGATATCTGGGGTGTAGAGGGGTCAGTGCTGGGGGGATATCTGAGGTGTAGAGGGGTCAGAGTGCTGGGGGGATATCTGGGGTGTAGAGGGGTCAGAGTGCTGGGGGGATATCTGGGGTGTAGAGGGATCAGAGTGCTGGGGGGATATCTGGGGTGTAGAGGGGTCAGAGTGCTGGGGGGGATATCTGGGGTGTAGAGGGGTCAGTGCTGGGGGGATATCTGAGGTGTAGAGGGGTCAGAGTGCTGGGGGGATATCTGGGGTGTAGAGGGGTCAGAGTGCTGGGGGGATATCTGGGGTGTAGAGGGGTCACAGTGCTGGGGGGATATCTGGGGTGTAGAGGGGTCAGAGTGCTGGGGGGATATCTGGGGTGTAGAGGGGTCAGAGTGCTGGGGGGATATCTGGGGTGTAGAGGGGTCAGAGTGCTGGGGGGATATCTGGGGTGTAGAGGGGTCAGAGTGCTGGGGATATCTGGGGTGTAGAGGGGTCAGAGTGCTGGGGGGATATCTGGGGTGTAGGGGGTCAGGGTGCTGGGGGGATATCTGGGGTATAGAGGGGTCAGAGTGCTGGGGGGATATCTAGGGGTGTAGAGGGGTCAGAGTGCTGGGGGGATATCTGGGGTGTAGAGGGGTCAGAGTGCTGGGGGATATCTGGGGTGTAGAGGGATCAGAGTGCTGGGGGGATATCTGAGGTGTAGAGGGGTCAGAGTGCTGGGGGGATATCTGGGGTGTAGAGGGGTCAGAGTGCTGGGGGGATATCTGGGGTGTAGAGGGGTCAGAGTGCTGGGGGGATATCTGGGGTGTAGAGGGGTCAGAGTTCTGGGGGGAGATCTGAGATGTAGAGGGGTCAGAGTGCTGGGGGGATATCTGGGGTGTAGAGGGGTCAGAGTGCTGGGGGGATATCTGGGGTGTAGAGGGGTCAGAGTGCTGGGGGGATATCTGGGGTGTAGAGGGGTCAGAGTGCTGGGGGGATATCTGGGGTGTAGAGGGGTCAGAGTGCTGGGGGGATATCTGGGGTGTAGAGGGGTCATGGTGCTGGGGGGATATCTGGGGTGTAGAGGGGTCAGAGTGCTGGGGGATATCTGGGGTGTAGAGGGGTCAGAGTGCTGGGGGGATATCTGGGGTGTAGAGGGGTCAGAGTGCTGGGGGGATATCTGGGGTGTAGAGGGGTCAGAGTGCTGGGGGGATATCTGGGGTGTAGAGGGGTCAGAGTGCTGGGGGGATATCTGGGGTGTAGAGGGGTCAGAGTGCTGGGGGGATATCTAGGGTGTAGAGGGGTCAGAGTGCTGGGGGGACATCTGGGGTGTAGAGGGGTCAGAGTGCTGGGGGGATAACTGGGATGTAGAGGGACAGCGTGGGCTCAAGGACCAGCTGCTTTGGGGAAAGGGCAGGGGCCCCCCATGCAGCTGGGGTCCCTGGGCAGTGCCTAGTTGTGCCCTCTCATTAAGACAGCCCTGCCGGGCCCTTGGTTTCTCCTGTCTCCACTCTCAGCGGGACCAGGGCCGGATATACAAGAGGGGCTGACTGTGTCACTTCAGACTCCGTCCAGGTACGTGACACATGTGCTGAGGGATCCGATCACCTGAATATGAATGACCGGGCCCTTCCGACGATCCTCTCTGTTTTCTCACACATCCTAATCCATACCCACTAATGTCGCGTACACACAAAACACAAATGTTCGATGGGAGCTTGTTTTCGGAGATTCCGACCCGTGTGTAGGCTCCAATCGGACATTTGCTGTCGGAATTTCCGACAACAAAAATTTGAGAGCAGGTTCTCAAATCTTCCGACAACAAAACTTGTTGTCGGAAATTCCGATGGTGTGTGGACAATTCCGGCGTACAAAATTCCACGCATGCTCTGATTCAAGTACGAGACGGAAGCGCTCGGTCTGGTAAAACTAGTAATGGAGATCGCACGTTCGTCACGCTGTAACGGACTGAAAAGCGCGAATCGTCTCTCACCAAACTTCTACTAACACGACTGGTATTGAACTTCCCTTTATTAATTGCCGGCGTACGTCTTTTACGTCACCGGCCGCGTTCTTGGCGTTTGGAATTTCCGACAATATTTGTGTTACCGTGTGTATGCAAGAAAGGTTTGAGCCAACATTCTGTCGGAAAAAAAATCCACGGTTTTGTTGTCGGAATTTCCGATCGTCTGTACGCGGCATCCCTCTATTCCCGCCTGTGATGGAGCATTATCCCAATCCAAAGGCACAGATAGAAGGATTGGATACACGCCGGGTGGATACTTTGTAACAATGATGATCAATATCTTCCAGTGACAGAAAGAGATACTATTGTGCCGGAAGCATTTACATTGTGTCAATGTATTCTATTATTGTAACACTCACATTCTACCAACAAGTCTCATTGCCTAAATCTCTAGAGCACAGGTGCCAAACGCGTGGCCCACGGGCCGAATCCGGCCCTCCAGACCAGGGCCGATCCTAGGGTCACAGGCACCTGGGTGCAGAAATATTTCTGACACCGCCACGTGGGCATTTTACTAACTCCTCCCCTTTACAAATGTTTCTATGGCAATGACTCAACCACAGAGATGCCCCCCCACAAAGTCTTCATTACCCCGGGATCCTTACAGACATAGTACAGGCGATGATCAGAGACTGCAGACATAGAACATGAGATGATCAGAGACTGCAGACATCATACAGGAGATGATCAGAGACTGCAGACATAATACAGGAGATGATCAGAGACTGCAGACACAGTACAGGCGATGATCAGAGACTGCAGACATGATACAGGAGATGGTCATAAACTGCAGACATAATACAGGAGAGGGTCAGAGACTGCAGACATGATACAGGAGATGGTCATAAACTGCAGACATAGTACAGGAGAGGGTCAGAGACTGCAGACATGATACAGGAGATGATCAGAGACTGCAGACATGATACAGGAGATGATCAGAGACTGCAGACATGATACAGGAGATGATCAGAGACTGCAGACATGATACAGGAGATGATCAGAGACTGCAGACATGATACAGGAGATGATCAGAGACTGCAGACATGATACAGGAGATGGTCATAAACTGCAGACATAGTACAGGAGATGATCAGAGACTGCAGACATAATACAGGAGATGGTCAGAGACTGCAGACATAGTACAGGAGATGATCAGAGACTGCAGACACAGTACAGGAGATGATCAGAGACTGCAGACATAGTACAGGAGATGATCAGAGACTGCAGACATAATACAGGAGAGGGTCAGAGACTGCAGACATGATACAGGAGATGGTCATAAACTGCAGACATAGTACAGGAGAGGGTCAGAGACTGCAGACATGATACAGGAGATGATCAGAGACTGCAGACATGATACAGGAGATGATCAGAGACTGCAGACATGATACAGGAGATGATCAGAGACTGCAGACATGATACAGGAGATGATCAGAGACTGCAGACATGATACAGGAGATGATCAGAGACTGCAGACATGATACAGGAGATGGTCATAAACTGCAGACATAGTACAGGAGAGGGTCAGAGACTGCAGACATGATACAGGAGATGGTCATAAACTGCAGACATAGTACAGGAGAGGGTCAGAGACTGCAGACATGATACAGGAGATGATCAGAGACTGCAGACATGATACAGGAGATGATCAGAGACTGCAGACATGATACAGGAGATGATCAGAGACTGCAGACATGATACAGGAGATGATCAGAGACTGCAGACATGATACAGGAGATGATCAGAGACTGCAGACATGATACAGGAGATGGTCATAAACTGCAGACATAGTACAGGAGAGGGTCAGAGACTGCAGACATGATACAGGAGATGATCAGAGACTGCAGACATGATACAGGAGATGGTCATAAACTGCAGACATAGTACAGGAGACGGTCAGAGACTGCAGACATGGTACAGGAGATGATCAGAGACACATCGGGTCTGGACGGAAAACACACCTATGCTCAGAACACTAATTCTGGACGGACACAAACAAGAAGAGAAGGAGGGAGGGGAGAACCCTACCACTACGGCATCCCCACCTCTGCAGGCGCCTGGGTGCAAAGCACCCTGTGCACCCTGCCTAGCATCGGCCCTGCTCCAGACCATTTCATGTGGCCCTCGCTCCTCTCCTGCTGCTGCAGGAGAGCTCCAGCCCTTCTCTAGTTCTCCTCCAGACCCCTAGTTTCTGCTTTCAAGCAATGCATCCAGCTTTTCCCAGCAGCAGCATAAGGAAAGGGGGGTGCACTGTGATGTAAGGGAGAGTGGGGGTCTCAACGTTCGATGGTGGGGGGGCTCTTGACATCTAATGTAAGGGGGAGGGGATGCGCTGGACATCTAATCTTACAGATACATCCGGCCCTTTTGAGGGCAGTCATAACGCTGATGCGGCCCCCCATGGGATTGAGTTTGACACCCCTGTCAAAGAGACTCCATAAGAATGAACTCCAGTCAGGTGGTGCTGCACTCAATGGATGAAAAGTACAACACACACTAAAAAAATAGAAAAATGTGGCGCTCACTTAATTAGTAATTACTAATCTATGATCAATAAAGTGCAATAATTCCAGAGGACACTTTTCATTTTCAAAATTGTCGCTCTATTTTTGTTTATATCGCAAAAAATAAAAACCGCAGAGGTGATCAAATACCACCAAAAGAAAGCTCTATTTGTGGGGAAAAAAGGACGCCAATTTTGTTTGGGAGCCGCGTCGCACGACCGCGCAATGGTCAGTTAAATCGACGCAGTGCCGAATCGCAAAAACTGTCCGGGTCCTTTACTTGCCTAAAGGTTAATGACATAAAAAAAAAACGTAATTTTTTTTACAACCCGAAAAAAACGGTCGCGTGTACGCGGCGTTGGATTGAAGATATGGTAAACGTCTACATACATAAAAATGAAATAAATGCTTCAATAAATCCTCGCCGTTCATTGTGGGAGGAGCTCACACATTTCATAAATACGACTCGCAGAAAAGAACGCGGCCGCGCCGTTTGAAGAGAAGGACCAAATGATACGTTAGTGAAAATGAAGACCGTTCCATAAATAACCGGATTATCGGGCGCCATGCAGATGCCGCTGTCAGCCGATTTCCAGCGGTATTATGGCGAGAAGCGCGGCTTTCTGCCGCTAATCAGCCGGAGAGTTTCCACACACTGGGATGAAACTTCCTCTTCATGCATGATGAATCCCGGCAGAGAAGGGATTTGATAATTAAGATAAAATGAATGGATATCAAACACCGGCTCCAGATTGTTTCAAGGAACAAAGACTCCAGACATGCAAATCATCGAGTCTCACGGATCCCAAACTTTATACACTGGATATACGGAAGCACAAAGCCAGACATTTTCTTCCTTTAAAAAAGAAAGTTCTAGTTGTTTTGGCCACAAGCAACCATGAACAAGCGTGAACCGGGAGGCTGCGTGAACCGGGAGGCTGCGTGAACCGGGAGGCTGCGCGAACCGTTCGCTTCAGTTTGTGGGCGGGGCTTAAAATGCCCTAGTGGGGAACCCAGGGTGAGCTCCTGCTAGTGCCCCCCACTGCGGTCAAATAGTGGCGTCCGGGTTTCAGACTGCATGAAAGCCGGACACAACCTTCATAATGGACTGTGGCTCCCCAAGTAACCAAGTACCACGAGTGCACAGGAGTACGCATGGTCCCCATCCCCCATACATGAACAGGAGAGGAGAAAGCATAGGATGCATTAAGGTGAACAAACACGTAGGGTTACAACCCCTTTAAGGCTTTAGGGGGGGCTGGACTGTGGCCAGTGGGAGTAGAAAATATCCCAGCATCACTGGGGGTAAACACTGCCCCCTCATTGGTTCTAACAGGAGGATTAGTGCCCTATGGTTGGTATAAATGGGATAAGAAGTGTCCCATCATTTGTCTTAGTGGGAGGAATAGTGTCCCATCATTGGTGTAAGTGGGAGGAATAGTGTCCCATCATTGGTGTCAGTGGGAGGAATAGTGTCCCATCATTGGTGTCAGTGGGAGGAATAGTGTCCCATCATTGTTATCAGTCGGGGGAATAGTGTCCCATCATTGGTGTCAGTGGGAGGAATAGTGTCCCATCATTGGTGTCAGTGGGAGGAATAGTGTCCCATCATTGGTGTCAATGGGAGGAATAGTGTCCCATCATTGGTGTCAGTGGGAGGAATAGTGTCCCATCATTGGTGTCAGTGGGGGGAATAGTGTCCCCATCATTGGTGTCAGTGGGAGGAATAGTGTCCCATCATTGGTGTCAGTGGAAGGAATAGTGTCCCATCATTGGTGTCAGTGGGAGGAATAGTGTCCCATCATTGGTGTCAGTGGAAGGAATAGTGTCCCATCATTGGTGTCAGTGGGGGGAATAGTGTCCCATCATTGGTGTCAGTGGGGGGAATAGTGTCCCATCATTGGTGTCAGTGGGAGGAATAGTGTCCCATCATTGGTGTCAGTGGGAGGAATAGTGTCCCATCATTGGTGTCAGTGGGAGGAATAGTGTCCCATCATTGGTGTCAGTGAGAGGAATAGTGTCCCCATCATTGGCAAATGGCCACAGTCTGGAGATCACGTCTAAAGTTCCGCCCACTTTGGCGCCACTTTCCCGCATTCCTCGTATTCTGTATAAGAGGCGGAGAAGAAGAATATTATACAAGAGAAAATCCCACCAGTGGCCCTTTTCGAATATCACATTCCCATCCCCCCCCCTCTAGGACTGATGGGTTTCCCTCCATGGAGTTCTGTGAATAATGAATTGTTTTGGAAGCGATTTCCATGAAATAACAAGTGTTTTGCGTTTTGCGTTTTGTGTGGAGATTTTCTTCTCCTGCATTATAAATGTTCCTAAAAGTTCACATCAACAAGTTAAATGTTCAAAGGGAAACCAAATTGCTCTCCTAGAGCCGGAGCCGGGGCTTTTAGCGAGACGCAATAAATGACTGTCATGGTAACGATTCAAAAACCTGCATTTTTCCAAAGAGCCCATTAAGCTTCACCATCCATATCCCGGTGGCAGCTGCTGGGGGGGGGGGGGGGGGGGGGGGGGGGTTTATTCAGCTCGTATCTCTATTTCGTTAGACTGTTAGAAGGCCGGATTCTGGTTTACAATAATCAATGAATTGGAATTACGTTGGGTGTCCAGATCCCGGCAGGGGTATTATCACGTCATCGCCAGGCGCCAGGCAACCTCCAGAGCCGACAA
This sequence comes from Rana temporaria, assembly GCF_905171775.1. Taxonomy (NCBI): domain Eukaryota; kingdom Metazoa; phylum Chordata; class Amphibia; order Anura; family Ranidae; genus Rana; species Rana temporaria. The sequence goes on along the minus strand of NC_053491.1, from coordinate 2,251,417 downwards.
TGACCCGGGTCCAACACTGGATGTGGTTGTTTATACGCTTTCCATACTACTAGGTAGATTCAGGTACCTGGGTGCAAACTTGCGGCGGCGTAGCTTAGCGTGTTTAGGCTACGCCGCCGTAAGTTAGCTAGGCAAGTACATGATTCTCAATGTACTTGCCTGCTAATATATGGCGGCGTAGCCTAAAGAGGGCGGGCGTAAGGGCGCCAAATTCAAATGTCTTGGAGGGGGGCGTGTTTTATGGTAATGAGGCTTGACCTCATGTTTTTTTTTACAGCGCATGCGCCGGGCGACTACATTTCCCAGTGTGCAGTGCGGCTAAGTACGCCGCACGGGCCTATTGATTTCGACGTGGACGTAAACGACGTAAATCCCGATTCGCGGACGACTTGCGCAAACGACGTAAACAATTTGAATCTCGCGGCGGGAACGGCGGCCATACTGGCAGATGGAATAACTTTAGGCCTGCTAATGCCTTACGGAAGCGGCGTAAATCGACTGCGGCGGCCGGGCGTACGTTCGGGAATCGGCATATCAACTCATTTAGATATCCTATGCCGACCGCAATGGAAGCGCCACCTAGCGGCCATCCAAAATATTGCAACGTAAGATAGGACAGCGCAAGCCGTCGTATCTTAGATAGGTTTAAGCGTATCTCTGTTTGAGCATACGCTTAAACATAAGTCGGCGTAGATTCTGAGTTAGGTCGGCTTATCTACTGATAAGTCGGCCTAACTCTTACTGAATCTACCTATACATTCATAAATATTTTGGATGAGCCACAAGTAGGTGTCCTATCCATTGTCTTTTCTCTTTGATACATTGTTGGTAAATTAGAGGCACCTCCCCAGATTATTTGGGTTTCTGGCCTACAGCACAATGAAGTCGCTCCCCTGGGATCTGCACTTTGTGTGTGTAAAGTTCCACATTCTAGATGTCCCATCCCCATGGCCAGGGCCGGAGTTACCATTGGGCTTGACTGGGCTCAAGCCCATGGGCCCCGCCCAATAGGGGGCCCCGGGAGAAGGAAGCAGGAAGGGCCATGCAGTATGGGAGAAGGAAGCAGGAAGAGCCATGCAGCACAGGAGGAGGTAGCAGGAAGGGCCATGCAGCATGGGAGGAGGTAGCAGGAAGGGCCATGCAGCACGGGAGGAGGTAGCAGGAAGGGACATGCAGCACGGCAGGAGGTAGCAGGAAGGGCCATGCAGCACGGGAGAAGGAAGCAGGAAGAGCCATGCAGCACGGGAGGAGGTAGCAGGAAGGGCCATGCAGCATGGGAGGAGGTAGCAGGAAGGGCCATGCAGCACGGGAGGAGGTAGCAGGAAGGGACATGCAGCACGGCAGGAGGTAGCAGGAAGGGCCATGCAGCACGGGAGAAGGAAGCAGGAAGAGCCATGCAGCACGGGAGGAGGTAGCAGGAAGGGCCATGCAGCACGGGAGAAGGAAGCAGGAAGGGCCATGCAGCACGGGAGGAGGTAGCAGGAAGGGCCATGCAGCATGGGAGGAGGTAGCAGGAAGGGCCATGCAGCACGGGAGGAGGTAGCAGGAAGAGCCATGCAGTACGGGAGGAGGTAGCAGGAAGGGCCATGTAGTATGGGAGGAGGTAGCAGGAAGGGCAATGCAGCACGGGAGGAGGTAGCAGGTAGGGCCATGCAGCACGGGAGGAGGTAGCAGGTAGGGCCATGCAGCACGGGAGGAGGTAGCAGGAAGAGCCATGCAGCACGGGAGGAGGTAGCAGGAAGGGCCATGCAGCACGGGAGGAGGTAGCAGGAAGGGCCATGCCGCACGGGAGGAGGTAGCAGGAAGGGCCATGCAGCACGGGAGGAGGTAGCAGGAAGGGCCATGCAGCACGGGAGGAGGTAGCAGGAAGGGCCATGCAGCACGGGAGGAGGTAGCAGGAAGGGCCATGCAGCACGGGAGGAGGTAACAGGAAGGGCCATGCAGCACGGGAGGAGGTAGCAGGAAGGGCCATGCAGCACGGGAGGAGGTAGCAGGAAGGGCCATGCAGCACGGGAGGAGGTAACAGGAAGGGCCATGCAGCACGGGAGGAGGTAGCAGGAAGGGCCATGCAGCACGGGAGGAGGTAGCACCCCCCCACTCAACAACTACGATCGCCACCTCCCCTGCTCAACAACTATTCCCCCGCCCAACCTCAACAGCTGTGATCAGTAGTTGCTCAGCAGCACCCCCCCCCCCCCCGGTAGAGGATATGTTACGCATGGAGAAGCTTATCTACCAACACAGGGGAAGTGTACGGAAATACGAAAATCTTTGTGTATACACCGGGGCTAGCCTAGAAGTCAGATTGAAGTAGTACAGGAACCTTCTCTGAAGTCGGAGCGACTTGCATTAGTGTACATTAAGACGGCTCCCATTCACTTCCATTGAATTTCTCATGTCGCGCGACTTGGGGCGACATCAAGTCGGATCCCAGGTCGCCCCTGTGTGAACCGGCTCTGAGTGTTTGAATTATTTACATCCATTTGTATCACGTCATTTAAAGTGGAGGTTCACCCAAAAAACATTGGGGCAGATTCAGATAGATTAGCGGATCTTTAGATCCGCGTAATCTATCTGATTTTCGATCCGCCGGTCCAATTTAGCGAGGCTAGTGCATGATTCACCAAGCACTTACCTCGAAAATTGCACCGTCGGATCGTAACTCCCCCGGCGGAATGCAAATTCCGCGGCTAGGGGGAGTGTACAATTTAAATCAGGCACGTTCCCGCGCCGATTTAACTGCGCATGCGTCGGCGGCGAAATTTGCCAGTGCGCATGCTCCAAATGACGTCGCTAGGACGTCAATGTTTTCGGCGGCTACGTAAATTCCGGCCATCCGTATTCCCGATCGACTTACGCAAACGACGTAAACATTTGAATCTCGGCGCGGGAATGACGGCCATACTTAACATTAGCTACCCCTCATATAGCAGGGGTAACTATCCGCCGGAAAAAGCCGAACGCAAACGATGTAAAAAAAAAAAACGACGGTCTTGAATCGGCGGTTCTCCTCATTTGCATATCCGACACGTAAAAAACTGCGACGACACCTAGCAGCCGGCGGTAGATTGCAGCCTAAGATCCGACTGGTGTAAGGCACTTGCACCAGTCGGATCTAAGGGAGATCTATGCGGAACTGATTCTTATGAATCAGTCACATAGATCCGACCGTGGGATCTCCGAGATATGACGGCGGATCAGGAGATCCGCCGTCGTATCCCCTTGATGAATCTGCCCCATTTTTTTTAACATTAGATTGAGGCTCGTTTTGTGAAGGGGAATCAGGTGTTTTTTTACAATCGAAGCTGTACTTAGCACTTTAGAGAGCGATCTTCTCCGCCGCTTCCGGGTATGGGCTGCGGGACTGGGCGTTCCTATTTGATTGACAGGCTTCCGACGGTCGCATCTATCGCGTCACGATTTTCCGAAAGTAGCCAAACGTCGGTGCGCAGGCGCCGTATAGAGCCGCACCGACATTCGGCTTCTTTCGTCTACTCGTGACGCGATGGATGCGACCGTCGGAAGCCTGTCAATCAAATAGGAACGCCCAGTCCCGAAGACCACACCCGGAAGCGGCGGAGAAGATCGCTCTCTAAAACGGTAAGTACTGCTTCGATTTTAAAAAAACTAACCGATTCCTCTTGACAAAATGAGCCTCAATCTAAGGGTAAAAAAAAAAAATTTGGGTGAACTCTCGCTTTAAGAAGCGCTACACTATTTGTTCCGATATTGTTTTTGCCATTTGTCTAAGTGCGGTGTTAGCTGCTAATTTGAAGGGCAGCGCAGGATTATTTCTGACACTATTAGGATCAAAGACAACAAATCAAAGAAATATCCTGATTTTTAAAAGAAATTCAAAGTTCTTGCGTCAGCAGATCCGTCGGGTCTACAATGTATAATTCGATTTTTTTTTTAGCTAAATAAATTTTGCTGTTTTCGCGATTTCCTTAATCCAACAAATTGAGCTTCAAAAAACACGATCAGCCAACATTAATGAAAGTGAATACATAATACGCGATCGATACATTTCGATAATTTTTCGGCTTGGGAAATAAATAAAAAAGTTTATGAAGTCCAAAAAAAAAAAAATGAAAATGCTGATAAGATGTGGAGACGCGATAAGAAGTCTGCCCTATAAACGCTACATTGATGAATAATTAATAAGATCTTATAGCGTCTCGTTAGCTTTCAGCTACAGAAATGTCAAGTTTCAGTAAAGTGAGGCCATCGGCACCGTTCATCAATACGTCTGAGCGCTCGATATCAGCACTTTCACGTCTCAGATGTTTGTCATTCCATTAGAAGGTGGACTGAGACGGTAAAGAAGACTTGCGCTATGTATGACGTGGCCAAAGTAAGGGCTTTGCATTATGTGGGTTATTTTATTTCTATATATGTCTATGGGAAGGCAAAACCTGCTTAAAGTGGAAGTAAACCCATCCATAAAACAGTTTCATTTCCGGCACGTGCCGGAAATGTAACACTCCCATTGGTTGTGCTCTCAACCAAACTGTCAAACTATCCAATGGCTGGTGTCATAACTGATCACATGTGCAGCAACATGGCAGTTGTAGATTAAACAGAGGCAAAGATGGCAGCTTCCTTGGCTGAAAATGATAAGAGGGTTTACTTACACTTTAAAGTAAGTCAAACGCAGGTCAGAAGGAAGTCAACTGTAGAACAAATAAACCTGAACTCTGAATGAGCTCATACTGATGTCATACTGATGTCATACTGATGCCAAAGACCCAAAGAACATCAATACAAGCCCTAGAAATGCTTCTTCAGGATCCACGAGGGGACCATTCCTACTTCCACTGCACTACCTGCAGGCAGGTTGCCTATAAATGTGTTTTATGATAGCAAGCGAGTTAGCCTGCCCAGGCTGGGAAGGGGTTAACTGGGTACTCACTCGGGAGCTGCGGTGGCTCAACGCGATTGGCATGGGCTGACAAGCCATTCACCTCTGCAGCTAGGGGTTCGGATCCCGCTCTCGGCTACATGTGAATTGAGTTTGGTGGACTCAGCCCGGCTCCCGGTGGGTGTGCTATGCGAGGTAAGCTTGCGCTTAGTACGCCCACCCCCCTCCCGCAAAAACCACCACACTTACACGCACTCGAAATTGGGTTAACATGCACGCACTTTGACCACGCGGTCTCTAAAAAGAGAGGCGAAGGACTAACGGGGCTGGTTGAGCGGGAAAATCCTCTCACTCCCTTATAGGGAGTCCCTCTGCCCCGTTGGGCTTCAAAGCGGAGCAGGTAGGGCGGGCTGTGTGGGAGGACCCCCTCACACACCCGCCATTGCCACCCGGGGCATGGAGAAAGGTGGCAGATTGCCTCTGGGGGAGGCCTACCTACTCCCAACTCCTGCAGTCCGGCTCCTCTCTCGGTTACACGCACAAAATACACTTAAAAGAAAAGAAAAAAAAAACTGGGTATTCCTTCCCTGTGTTATAAAACAAGGGGAATGTTGGGTCTAGAGCAGGGGTCTTCAAACTACGGCCCTCCAGATGTTCAGGAACGACAATTCCCATCATGCCCAGTCATGTCTGCGAATGTCAGAATATTACAATGCCTCATGGGATGTCTAGTTTTGCAATAGCTGGAGGGCCCTAGTTTGAAGACCCCTGGTCTAGAGGCTCACTCTTTTACCACTTCAGGCCGCAATGGACATGGGATCTTTACAACCTTCTTGGTAATACAATATCAGTGGGTGAGGAAGTTACAGAATACAGGATTCGGGAAGCAGACATACCCATTTCACACGTGAGGCACTCTGTGAAATCTGGCTGAAGTGGGTTGCATATAATTTTACATTAGAAACCAAAATAATCACCAAAAAAAAATGAAGTCATCAAACATTTCAACACCAGCAATCTCGCTTTTGTCATCAACACAGCAATAGAAGGAGAACAAGCAGTGCTTTTTTCCTCAGACAATAGGTGCAGGAACTCCCCCTTTCCGAGTCACCCCTTGTCTCCGCCCCCTACCCACCTCCCAGTACCGCCCCTTTTAGACAATATAGAACCAAGTATCATTTTGTGGTGCTAAGTAATTTATATGGAATTTGGTAATATCAAGAAAAGCAGTAAAATAGATCCCCTGCAGCCAGCAACAATAGATCCCCCTAACAACAATGGACCACCCACAACAACATTTCCCCACCAGCAACAATAGACTCCCGGCAGCATCAACAGATCTCCATACAGCCAGCATTAATAGACTCTCTGGCTGCCATCAACAAAATACCCCTCTCCCCAGCAGTAGATCTCTTTCAGCAACAACTGACCCCCCCCAGCAACATAAGACCCCCCCTAGAAACAATAGGTCCCCCACCACCAACAATAGACCCCCCTGCAAAAATAGATCCACAGCAGTGAGCATCAATACCCTGCAGCACACCCCAGCATCCCTTGCTATTACATACAGTCAGTTCAGAAGGTGCCGGAACTTCGTTCCCCCGCGTTCCCGCTGAAAAAAAGCCCTAAGAAACAAGTGATCCCCAACTATAGAGAATGAAAGGGGTAATATAATTTATATTAAACAGACCTTCACCCTTCCCAACCACTTTCTCCAATTCCCCTCATACCCCCCCCCCTCCCTCCTCTCACATAACAAAATATTTGTATTTATTTATTGCCTGCAGCCTCCTGGGATATCTTATCACCCACCTAAGACAGCTTTGTACCTGACTGGTGGCCATGGTGGATACCTCCGAAGATAGGACTGAGTACCCCATGAATGATTACCTTCACCCTTCCCAACCAGTTCCTAGTAATTAGGAATCCCTTTTCTTATCTGTTTGTAACCAAGAAGAAGGATTGCCAAAACCTCCCACTGGAGGCTTCCTGTTGTCTTTCACATAAAGTCTGTCCTATCTTCAGAGGTGTCCACCATGGTCACCAGCAGGGTTGATCCTGGGCGGGTGCGCAGGGTGCAGTGCGCCTGGGCGCCACAGAGGTGGGGGCGGTGAAGCACAATGTAGAATGGGGGGGAGAGAGGACATTTTTAACACGTGTCATGCGATATATCAAAAGTCTCCTTCTCCCAGGTGCTCTTCGTTCCCGAAATACAGACTTAGGTTTCCTTCATTATACAATGTTTATTCTTCCAAAGACAGAACAGCGAACAGTCAATGCTTACATATTGGCAGCTGATAAAACATGGCAGGATGGCAATTCAGAAAGTTACAGACGGAGGAAATAGATGTTATGATGGTACGTCTGTCTGCTGGGAAAGGTCCCTTCCAGCAGGTTGGGTTCCAACCCCCATCTCCCTGTGGGTCTGGTGACCCTGAGGTCCCTAGCTAACTACGCACACCACATGTGTTCTTATACTATTTTAAAAGCCAAGCTAAGCATAATTCATATTTAGATTAGCTCCAAGGAAGGTTGGTGATAAACGTGACACCCACTTGTGTATATTTAAGTAACATCTCCACCCACTGTCTTGACGTAGAACTTCAAGAATAGATGTAGTCTACAACAGATGTAGTGTCCTGTAACTGACCTGGTCTGTCCTCAAAGCTACCATGTTTAAACCAATGATTCAGAAACATTTATCACATAAAAATATTAATACATTTAAAATCTAACAACCAATCAGGTACAAAGCCGTCTTAGGAGGTTGAACCTTCTTGGTAATACAATATCAGTGGGTGAGGAAGTTACAGAATACAGAATTCGGAAGGCAAACATACTGATTTCACCTTCACCCTGAATTCTGTAACTACCTCACCCACTGTTATTGTATTACCAAGAAGGTTCAATCTCCCAAGACAGCTTTGTACCTGACTGGTGGGCTGGTGCTTCAGCTCCCCCACCTCTGTGGTGCCCGGGTGCACTGCACCCCATGCACCCGCCCAGGATCGGCCCTGCTGATGGCCATGGTGGACACCTCCGAAGATAGGACAGATTTTATGTGAAAGACAACAGGAAGCCTCCAGTGGGAGGTTTTGGCAATCCTTCTTCTTGGTTACAAACAGATAAGGAAAGGGATCCCCAATCACTGGGAACTGGTTGGGAAGGGTGAAGGTAATCATTCGTGGGGTACTCAGTCCTATCTTCGGAGGTGTCCACCATGGCCACCAGTCAGGTACAAAGCTGTCTTAGGAGGTTGAACCTTTTTGGTAATACAATATCAGTGGGTGGGGAAGTTCCAAAATACAGGATTCGGAAGGCAGACATACCCATTTCACACGTGAGGCACTCTGTGAAATCTGGCTGAAGTGGGTTGCATATAATTTACATTAGAGACCAAAATAATCACCAAAAAAATGAAGTCATCAAGCACATCAACACCAGCAATCTCGTTTTTGTCATCGACACAGCAATAGAAGGAGAACAAGTTATACCCCAACTATAGAGAATGAAGGGGTAATATAATTTACATAAAAACAGATCTTCACCCTTCCCAACCACTTTCTCCCATTCCCCTCCCCCCCCCCTCCTCTCACATAACAAAATGTTTGTATTAATTTTTTGAAATACCCATCCCGGAACACATCCCAGGAAGTACTGTATTTATTTCCTGCAGCCTCCTGGGATATCTTATCAACCACAACATGAATAATGGAGACTTTGATTGTGCCTCAGATGGTGAAAATCAGGATCAGTAAATAAAATTAATTAAAATGTACAAAGTATTTTATCACAAAATTACATTTTAAAAACTGCCTACAAAGTAATAAAATGTAATACAAATAAAGATTCAGTCGAGGGTACTGTGAGGTCAATAGTTGGTCTACGCGTTTCACAGGATACCTTGCTTCATCAGGATCCTTAAAACCTCAAAAATGTCTGCATTTGTCTTTTGATGGTAAGCGCTGTACTGTACCCATATCATGCATCCCAGGAGGCCGTGGAGTACTTATTCATGAACACAACAGACCACCTGGAGTTAAGTTCACAGCCTACCTTTCCATAGGCTCATCTCCTCTGCCAGGTATAGGTATAGTGCTGCAGCCCACCCCAGTTCCTAGTAATTGGGGGCCCCTTTTCTTATCTGTTTGTAACCAAGGAAAAGGATTGCCAAAAACTCCCGCTGGAGGCTTCCTGTTATCTTTCACATAAAGTCAGTCCTATCTTCCGAGGTGTCCACCATGGCCACCAGTCAGGTACAAAGCTGTCTTGGGAGGTTGAACCTTCTTGGTAATACAATATCAGTGGGTGAGGAAGTTACCGAATACAGGATTCGGGAAGCAAACATACCCATTTCACCTTCACCCTGTATCCTGTAACTTCCTCACCCACTGATATTGTATTACCAAGAAGGTTCAGTCTCCTAAGACAGCTTTGTACCTGACCGGTGGGCTGGCGATTCACCTTTGTGGCGCCCGGGTGCACTGCACCCCTTGCACCCACCCAGGATCGGCCCTGCTGGTGGCCATGGTGGACACCTCCGGGCTCTGGGCTCTGAGGAAGAGGCCCCTGACGCCTCGAAACGCGCAAGCCAGCAGTGACGTACCTCAAACCCCCCCCCCCTACATTTCGGGGGGGTGTTCGAGGGGTATTTTACTTCAGCGTTTGTGACAAGCCTTTTATCACCATTTGTTTGTGAGTAGTTTTCAATTTTCTTTTTCATTTAATAAATTGTCAAATGGTAGTACACAAGGCTGGTGCGCCTTTCTTTCTCCCTTCTTACCTCCAAAAGATAGGACTGACTTTATGTGAAAGACAACAGAAAGCCTCCAGCGGGAGGTTTTGGCAATCCTTCTCCTTGGTTACAAACAGATAAGAAAAGGGGTCCCCAATTACTAGGAACTGGTTGGGAAGGGTGAAGGTACTCATTTTATGGGATACTCATTCACCTGGCACCCATTCATGGGGTGATTTACTGCACAAGCATTGTACCACATCGTCAGATGGGCCGGCTGTCTCTTCCTGGTTTTTGAGGTTCACTCCCATCATGGGGGTGGCTCCATGAACCTAGAAGAGACAGCTGCCCCCTCCCCGATGACATCAGAAGGTGGTAGGATGGGCCTGGGTATGTAACATTGGTCCAGCGGATCATTACAGAACACGCTGGACTACTGGGCATGCCAGTATATTTCTTGAGTACTGCCCAGGTATAGTGGTTAGGTGGGGACAGAAATAGGAAGGTGGTGGTGGTCTGGGTGGGGGGGGGTTTAAAGTTAATGGAGTTTCTCTCTTTAGTACATTGCAATGTTTCCCGCATTCAGTGAATGATTTCACTCGTTGCATCATGGGATTGCTCTCTAAGGACTTCTATAAAATCCAAAATCAGACATGCCGTCATCTCTATCTGAACCCAGCAAGTTTTCAGTACTAACCTCAGCTGTGGGGACTCCCTCTGGCGGACGGCAGTGCAGAACAATCATTCCTTCGATGGGGACTTCTTTTCCTTGTGGGTCTTGCTCAAAATTTTTCCTCAAGTCTGCAGAGATAGAAAGAAGAAATGAACAGCCTGGTTCTGGAGGAGATGGAAACAAGTTGGTCAAGAAATCAATGAATGCGGATCTTCACACAAAAACTAAAGATGCCTCCGTTTCGGGTCCCCGCCAGCCTCTATCTACACGGGGAAGGGGTGGGGGCTGAGAACTTCTTTTTGGTAGTTTTTTTACCAAGTCACAGTTTTATACTTATGTATTGTATGAGAGTATAATTATTCATGTTGGCCCTTTTTATCGTTACGCCTTTATATCCAGGTTTTCAATTCTGGACCCCCAGTACACGCGCTGTGCCTGGGCTCAGGACACAGTGTTTTCAATGCCATCGGGGACCTTGTCCCCTTACAATAAATCCCTAAACCATCTTGGATATCCATAGTCGCCCAATCAGACAATGCACATGGGGAGACATGCATGAGGTTGCCTAATTCTCAATTTTAACTTGTGGATACCTGTATGTCTTGGTCAATGAATACAATGTAAGTATCTGTAACGGGAGGGCCCATGGAACCCAGAATCTCTTGGAAAGTATGAGATACCCTTGCTTCAGCTCCCTATGTACCTCTTATGTCTAAATCACCCTATCTCCATTAGGGGCATAGTGTGACTGAGAAAATATATCTTGGACTACTTCAAATGAAACAGTAATATTCATTATCAATATCTCTCAAGAAATATGAAGATGTTATCCCCTGTGTGCTGTGAGGGCTAGGCACAGGAAGTAACTCCTAATATGGCCATTCCAGCATATGTAAATGTAAAGACTAAGGCCCCGTACACACGACCGAGAAACTCGACCGGGAAAACACATAGTTTTGCTCGTCAAGTTCCTTGTTCGGCTGTCAGAAAACTTGTCAAGCCAAATTTTCCCATTGCCCAACGAGGAAATAGAGAACATGCTCCCTATTTGGCTCGACGAGTTTCCCGACGGGTTTCTCGGCGAAAAATGTACACACGACCGGTTTTCTCGGCAGAATACGTCTCCCATCGAGTTTCTTGCTGGATTCTGCCGAGAAAACCGGTCGTGTACGGGGCCTGACTGATTCACACTGTTAGGAGGTGCTGATGTCGTCGACTCCGGCCATCTTGTCTGCCTGTTGTAATGTAATTGAGTCCAGGCTATAACTTCTAAGGTTCTTTTAATTGTGGCTTGTGCTAATTGACCCTGTATTGTATGAAGGAGTCCTGTGATAATGTGTATTGTAGTTTAGGAGACAGCCAGGCTGCTTAAAGGGATTAGTTAATTAGCTCATGTTAATTAGGTCTGGTCACAGGTGTATTTTCAGAGTAATATGAGCAGAATATGGATGCACCTCCTCTTTTGACGGTGTAGTCACTTCAATAATGATTGTCAGCCCTGCTTGAAACCTCAAGACCGAGCTGTGTCTCGTTATTGAGGGAGAATTATTCTTATGGGTCTTGTTCGCCTGACTGGAGTGTCGGTAGCTGCCTTGGTGTTTGGAAAGGGAATGTTCTAAATGGCTTTAACCCCTTTCATACTCTGGGTGCCATTACAGTAACCATATCTGTGGAAATGTATGCCTTGAAAGATTGGCCGTACTTTTTTCCTTTAACGACCCTGAGGAAGGAAAGGATCTTTCCAAAACGCGACTGGTTCAGGAAAAAGTATTTCTCCTTGACATTTTTATTGTATCCATATTTACATGTTATATTTATTTGTCTTTTGAATAAAAATGATTTTGTTATATCAATACTTCTTTTTTCACTTTTTGTGGTAGTGCCTTAAAAGTCCCACCCTAGGGGTCCTTCCCCTTTTTTGTATTGACTATTCATTGGGAACATTCATTTTTCTTTATCGGATCCCTCGAACTTCTTTTTGATAGCACGCCATGCTACTTGCTCAATCCCTCCCTAGATGATGTCTCCTCAACTGGTCCCCCCCACCTGCAGCCTCCTGGGACATCAGATATCTTAGGAGGCTGCAGGGCCAGCCTCCTTACACCCCTCAATATTGGGAGATGGACATCATTGGGTAGTCGGATGTGAGTCAGAAGGAAATCACAGCTGGTGCCCAAATGTAAGATGGCAAAATGGAGAGCCCTGAGAAGAATCAGCTGTAGGGAAGACCGTGCTGGACCCCTCAGGCTGGTAAGTGTCCGTTTCTTCAAAGTCAGCAGCTACAGGATTCGTAAAATTGGAACTAAACTCTCTCCATTAACATTTAATCTTTATCCTGCCGGCATTAGTAAATGTTAGTTTTGGATGGAGTGGAGAGGGATTATTGCTGTCTGTGCCTCCCATTAGGCAGACCCCACCCCCCTCTATTTGTCCTGTTTACCATGATCATTTAAAATGGAAGTAAATAAAAATCCCAAACTTTGGGTTGTCCCCAGAAAAGTAATAAAGGGGAAATCATCCAATGGGGACACTAGTTCTGGTGACCTGAAGGTCCCAAAGGAATTCCCTAAATTTGCAGGGATTTTCTCTCACTTCCTGTTGGCTATGGGTCAGGATGTGTAGGGAAATCACCGCAATGGAACTGTAAGAGAACTGTCACCTTCCGCCCAAGGCGCTCTCTGGCGCATGTGCGCGCACACGGACGTCCTGAGATACTTAGGCGCACCAATGCGCATGCGCGCGCACACACGCGCAATGGACGCCGTGCATGCGTAGGGCGCGCCCCTAGCGCCAATTGGCGCCATACTGCCTATTTATGGAAGTACCTGACCCCAGACCCTTGCTGACTGGTCTTCAGCTTGTACCCCGTTACTCTGAACCCTGCTGTTATCCTGCTGATCTGTTGCTGAACCCGGCTTGCCCTGACCCTGTTCCTGAACTCTGTTACACTCTGACTACCGGTTTCTGATCCTGGCTACCCACCTGACACTGCTACCACCTGCTGCTTGGTACCTCGCTGCCCGCCTACCACTTGACCCGGCTATATGTATGACCCCCGCATCTGCCTGCTGTGTTGCGCCCTGGCAACTCCCGAGTGTATGCGACTTGCTCCTGCGACTTCCTGCGACTTCCTACTGCAAGTCTTCCAGGAACTACGCCTCATCTGATGTCCAGTGCCACTGTTCCAGCAGATTGTCTCCTAACCCCAGCTGATCATCGGTGACACTGCTATCCTCCGTGATCTGATGGTCCTCCTACTCATCCCAGCTCGCACCTCCCGCTACTGCTGTCAGAGTCTTCAGCTGCAGGCACTCGTGTTCCTCCTGTCCCTCGGAGTCCTCTGTTTCATCTCCAGCGGTGCCAGGGCGGGAGATACAAGAGAGGCCGACCTCGTCATCTCAGTCTCCCATCAGGTACGTGACAGGGACACAGATGGCAAAACAAAATTATAACCCTCCCTTACTCTATTGGGGGATGATTGAACCTGCCCAAAAAAATGTAAAATCTCAGTTCTAAGCGGAGTGACCCTTTAAATCCACACAGGGCAGAAAGTAAAATAGAATTTTCCAGTCAAATATTTTCAGGGTCCATCAAGTCAGAAGACAATCTGTGTGTTTTCTACGGGGATGAGATTCCGGGAAGTCTGTGGAGCCGCTGGGGGTCCCGGCCTCATCTCTGATAGAAAGGCAATGGAGCAGCAAGCAGCTGCCACACCGCAGAGCACCCAAGTGAGCCAAAAATGAATGTTCGGCCCGCATGGGACTCGGGATAATCCCCGTCTTAAAGAGAAATGTTACGGGTGGCATCTGGAGACGCGGCATTTCTCTGATGGGAAATCGGAGTCCTGGGAGGACGGTAATAGGAGGTTAGAAGATTTTTTCAGGTGATTCTGTTATTTCATCTTCCCAGCAGAGACGCGGCGAAGATTGACTGGAGTCTTCAGAGCCCCCCGGAGGAACCGGGAATTAATACCGAGGGGACGCTCTGCAATACATTCTCCATAGAGATTAGAGAATCAATGGGGGAGCAGCATGTGGTGGGGGGGGGGCATTTAATACTAGTGGGGGAGGGGCACACTGAGCCCTGTCAATATTATTTCAGGTATTTATATAGTTCTGACAGTTTGCACAGCACTTTACATACACCGATCAGCCAGAACATTCTGACCACTGACAGCTAATAACATTGGTTATCAGGTTAGGCTGACATCTGAATGTGGGTGGGGTATATTAGGCAGCAAGTGAACAAGTTGACCCTGAAGTTGATGTGATGAGAGCAGAAATAATGGACAAGTGTAAATGTGTAATAATGTAACGACTGGGGTCAGAGCAACTCCAAAACTGCAGCTCGTATGCGATGTTCCCGATCTGCAGTGGTCAAGAATGACCAGAGGTGGTCCAAGGAAGGAGAACCAGCCAAGCAGTAACAGGGTCATGGGCGGCCAAGACTTATTGATGGAAGTTGGAAGGGAAGGATCATTGATGGAGGTGGGGAGGGAAGGCTCATTGATGGAGGTGGGGAGGGAAGGCTCATTGATGGAGGTGGGGAGGGAAGGATCATTGATGGAGGTGGGGAGGGAAGGCCCATTGATGGAGGTGGGGAGGGAAGGATCATTGATGGAGATGAGGAGGGAAGGCTCATTGATGGAGGTGGGGAGGGAAGGCTCATTGATGGAGGTGGGGAGGGACGGCTCATTGATGGAGGTGGGGAGGGGAAGGCTCATCAATGGAGGTGGGGAGGGAAGGCACATTGATAGTGGTGGGGCGGGAGGGCTCATTGATGGAGGTGGGGGAGGGAAGGCTCATCAATGGAGGTGGGGGAGGGAAGGCACATTGATAGTGGTGGGGAGGGAGGGCTGGCCCACGTAGTCCGATCCAATAGAAGAGTTTCTGGAGCTCAAATTGCTCTTATGCGATGTCCCAGATCTGCAGTGGTCAAGAATGACCAGAGGTGGTCCAAGGAAGGAGAACCAGCCAAGCAGTAACAGGGTCATGGGCGGCCAAGACTCGTTGATGGAAGTGGGAAGGGAAGGATCATTGATGGAGGTGGGGAGGGAAGGCTCATTGTTGGAGGTGGGGAGGGAAGGCTCATTGATGGAGGTGGGTTGAGAAGGCTCATTGATGGAGGTGGGGGAGGGAAGGCTCATTGATGGAGGTGGGGAGGGGAGGCTCATTGATGGAGGTGGGGGAGGGAAGGCTCATTGATGGAGGTGGGGGAGGGAAGGCTCATTGATGGAGGTGGGGGAGGGAAGGCTCATTGATGGAGGTGGGGGAGGGAAGGCTCATTGATGGAGGTGGGGGAGGGAAGACTCATTGATGGAGGTGGGGAGGGAAGACTCATTGAGGGAAGGGAAGGTGGGAGAGGGAAGGCTCATTGATGGAGGTGGGGAGGGAAGGATTATTGATGGAGATGGGGAGGGAAGGCTCATTGATGGAGGTGGGGAGGGAAGGCTCATTGATGGAGGTGGGGAGGGAAGGCTCATTGATGGAGGTGGGGAGGATAGGCTCATTGATGGAGGTGGGGAGGGGAAGGCTCATTGATGGAGGTGGGGAGGGGAAGGCTCATCAATGGAGGTGGGGAGGGAGGGCTCATCAATGGAGGTGGGGAGGGAAGGCACATTGATAGTGGTGGGGAGGGAGGGCTCATTGATGGAGGTGGGGGAGGGAAGGCTCATCAATGGAGGTGGGGGAGGGAAGGCACATTGATAGTGGTGGGGAGGGAGGGCTGGTTCGCGTAGTCCGATCCAATAGAAGAGTTTCTGGAGCTCAAATGGCTGAAAAGGTGAAATATCCTTGTCCTTGCGGAAACCCACACAAACACAGGAAGACCATGCAAACCCTAGTGGGACAAAAGTGGCCATTCAAACCAATGGCCCTAGAAGCGGGTCCACATGCGATTGCAGCATGATTGTGTGGAATTTAAAGGGTTAAATCAGGTGGTAAAGAGGCCAAACATCAAATGTTCGAATGAGCCCTGAGTGACGATGAACCTTCCAGGGCGTAATCTCTCACCTTCCTTCCATCTTTAATGACCGCTTATACCGCCCACTACAATGGTCAGGACGCTCCAATACGTAACTGATGGGCACATTCGGTTGGGTTGGGCTCACTTTGGTCAATTCTCCAAGTTCTGCAGGTGAGTGATATTTTCTCCCCATGTCTGATGGTTTATGACCAGTGGCGGTGCTTCCATAGAGGGCACAGGAGCGCCGCCCCGTCAATCAACAATAGAGAGATTCATGCATTGCATAAATCTATCTATTGTCGCCGCTGCCGCCCCCCTATTCAGGTGTCCCGCCCCCTGTTGAGCGCCGACCATCTGAATTACAGCGGTGCGGGTGTTTTGGAAGTGCCTGATTAGAGCCTGTGGGCTCTAATCAGCTTCCAAATTGTTAAACAGAGGGCACACAGGCTGTGTGTTTGCTGTTTAAACAGTGCTGTGTTAGTGAATCGCTTCCCTAACACTGACCCGCCTCTCAGCCAATCAGGTGCACCGGGTCTGGTTACCGGTCACCTGATTGGCTGAAGCGACAGGCGCTGTGATTGGATGCCTATCAGACATCCATTCATAGCAGAGATGACATGAAGAGGACAGGAGAAGACATTGAGGACTCGGAGGGACCATGGAGGATGGCACTGACCCGAGAAAGGTAAGTGCCGGCAGGGGGGGGGGGGGGGGCAAACTGGCGGCATTTGATGGGGAAAACTGGCATCATTTGAGGGGAAACTGGCGGCATTTGAGGGGAAACTGGAGGCATTTGATGGGGAAAACTGGTGGCATTTGAGGGGAAACTGGAGGCATTTGATGGGGCAAACTGGCGGCATTTGATGGGGAAAACTGGCGGCATTTGATGGGGCAAACTGGCGGCATTTGATGGGGGAAACTGGCGGCATTTGATGGGGCAAACTGGCGGCATTTGATGGAGCAAACTGGTGGCATTTGATGGGGCAAACTGGCGGCATTTGATGGGGCAAACTGGCGGCATTTGACAGGGCAAACTGGCATCATTTGACAGGGCAAACTGGCATCATTTGATGGGGAAAACTGGTGGCATTTGATGGGGCAAACTGGCATCATTTGATGGGGAAAACTGGTGGCATTTGATGGGGAAACTGGTGGCATTTGATGAGGAAACTGGTGGCATTTGATGGGGAAAATTGGCATCATTTGATGGGGCAAACTGGCATCATTTAATGGGGAAAACTGGCGGCATTTGATGGGGCAAACTGGCGGCATTTGATGGGGAAAACTGGCGGCATTTGATGGGGAAAACTAGTGGCATTTGATGGGGCAAACTGGTGGTATTTGATGGGGCAAACTGGTGGCATTTGATGGGGCAAACTGGCGGCATTTGATGGGGCAAACTGGCGGCATTTGACAGGGCAAACTGGCATCATTTGACAGGGCAAACTGGCATCATTTGATGGGGAAAACTGGTGGCATTTGATGGGGAAAACTGGTGGCATTTGATGGGGAAAACTGGTGGCATTTGATGGGGAAACTGGCGGCATTTGATGAGGAAACTGGCGGCATTTGATGGGGAAAATTGGCATCATTTGATGGGGCAAACTGGCATCATTTAATGGGGAAAACTAGTGGCATTTGATGGGGCAAACTGGTGGTATTTGATGGGGCAAACTGGTGGTATTTGATGGGGCAAACTGGTGGCATTTGATGGGGCAAACTGGCGGCATTTGATGGGGAAAACTGGTGGTATTTGATGTAGCAAGCTGGCATCATTTGATGGGGGAAAATTGCATAATTTTATGGGACAAACTGGCGGCTATTGATGGGGCAAACTGGCGGCAATTGATGGGCACAGTGGCGGCAATTGATGGGCACAGTGATGGCAATTGATGGGCACAGTGGCGGCAATGATGGGCACAGTGGCGGAAATTGATGGGCACAGTGGCGGAAATTGATGGGCACAGCAGGAACAGTGGCTTCAATTGATGGGCACAGTGGCTGCGTTTGATGGGCACAGTGGCGGCAATTGATGGGCACAGTGGCGGCAATTGATGGGCACAGTGGCGGCAATGATGGGCACAGTAGCGGAAATTGATGGGCACAGTGGCGGAAATTGATGGGCACAGCAGGCACAGTGGCTTCCATTGATGGGCACAGTGGCTGGGTTTGATGGGCACAGTGGCTGCGTTTGATGGGCACAGTGGCTGCATTTGATTTTTTTTTTAGTTTGTTTGCACCCCCCCAAAAAAAAATTGCGCACCAGCCGCCACTGTTTATGACATGTCTGAGTTGGGGAAGTTCCCATAGAGATTACTTGAACGCTATTCAGGGGTCTTCAAACTACGGCCCTCCAGTTGTTCAGGAACTACAATTCCCATCATGCCTAGTCATGTCTGTGAATGTCAGAGTTTTACAATGCCTCGTGGGATGTGTAGTTCTGCAACAGCTGGAGGGCCGTAGTTTGAAGACCCTGCTAGATGTTGTCCATACTGTCACAATGTATTGCTTACGATCTTCAATAAAAACGTATTGAAAAGAACGTCAGGCGGGTTCCAGACTTTGTTCAGCCACAGAAAAGCTTTGAACGGAGCGCCGCCGCCACATAAACAAAGTATAATATTAGAATCTTCTCATTTCATTGTGACTTCGGCTTCCCGGAATGACTTCCTATGCGGGATAATAACCCGAGAGTGCCGTAGTACGCAGCGCATTGCGCCCGCATTGCCTTTGATTTTCCTCTTGTAAAGAAGATTCCATTTATAAAGGCAGCGGCGTGACGACCTTGTTTGGAAATCCATGGCGCTGGGCTCCGTGTATACAGAGCGGAGGAAATTCCGATCCGGAATCTGGAAACGGATTCTTACTTTATAAAAAACAGCCGCCTGGAAGGCGTGGCTCCGGACGCACCTTTGCGCTCGTTATTGTGAATAAATGGCGCAATGCATGCGAGTTTTCTGTGACGTTACTTACAGGCGATGCGCACGGAGGCCCGTCTGCTCTTGGAGGTGCCCAGATTGCTCCAAGCCACACACTGGCACCAATAGTCCTCGGAGCCGTGGTAATCTTCCACCTGCTGGCGGGTGACGTTGATGAGAACCTCCAGAGACTTCAGACCTGGAGAGGAAGAAAAGAAACATTGTATTGAGTTCTTTACCATCGCTTCTTATTAAATCTTTTTTAGAATCATTGTATTGTAAGTTAAAGGTTACGGCCACGCCCACTCCAGCCCTGCTAGAACAATGTCCCTCCTGATGGGGCCGACCCATCCACCATCCCATGCCCTCTCCATGCCATTGACCTCCGCAAGACATTCCTGGGCATAGAATGCCGGGAAAGAATGTCTACACCAGTGGTCTCCAAACTGCGCCCCGGGGGCCAGATGTGGCCCTTTACTTGCTTTTATCTAGCCCTTGGGGCACTATTTCATCCACTGATACCAACAATGGGGCATAATTCCCCCCACTGAGACAAATTAAGGAGCACAATTCCTCCTAATGATACCAACAATTGGGCAAAATGACATCAATGATGAGACAATTCCCTCCACTGACAACGATGGGGCATTGCTTATACCCACCAACATCAGGACCTTCTCTACTCCCATTGGCCACAGTCCCCCCCTCCACTGACTCGATGGGGCACATCTCTTGCCACCGACACCAATAAAGGGGCAAAATTTCCCCCCCACTGCCCCTCTGAAACGAAGAAGGGGCACAATTCCTCCCAATGACACCTACAATTGGGCCTATTCTTTCCCCCTGCCACTCCCCAAATTCAACTCCCACCACAAATCTCCTCCCCCCAATCTCCTTGTAGCGCTCCCCACCACCTCACATATCAATGCCCAGGGCAGCCTCCCCTCCTGCCCACCCCTGTCCTGGCCCTGGTGTCACGGCTACTTTTGCAAGGTAATATCTGTGTTTCCAAAGGCATTTGGTACACAGAAGGTGGATTTATATCCCTCGTGGTTGCCGCGACATATGTTCGAATAAAGTTTGTTTTCAGGCGGAGTTCAGCTTTAATCACTGTGATGGTGAAACCACAGATTATAGATGTGCCCAGAAGGACGCGGGTCAGGCGCATGCACACGGCTACGCTGCAAAGGAAGGTAAAACGAAAACATAAATAGGAAATCCAGATGGCGGCGAGGTGCGCGGAGGAATAATTGAGGATTACTATAGATACATTGTAATTGCAGAGTGAAATAAAACACGGAGGAGATTTAATTACATCTGTGTGAGAACAAACAGATTCCGGCAACATATGATTGCCTGTTTATGGCGGCAGAATCTGTTTCCATGTCTGGAACTGTGAATCACCACTGAGGCTCCGGACTTTGGAGACAGAAATTCGGGGGGGGGGGGGGGGGGGGGCATTTATTATGGGAATTCTGCAACCATAAGAATAAAAAACTGCGGCCCGGTGTGGTCAGTGGAGGTGTATGGCCTAATTCTGGGGACCTTCAGAGGGCACACAGAGGGCGGAGGAGGGGAGAGAAGATTAAGTCTTTAATTATTATGGAGACATCGGATAACTTTGTACGGGGCTCAGTCTAGTTGTCTGGCTGGGGGCAAGTGGTGCTAGTAGAGGAGGAATCAAATACCCTCCCAGCAGCCAACAACATGTGAAGACTGATTACTGGGATCTGCTGGATGCTGGGGGACACCCGCTGGAGGACACTGGAACTACAACCCTTCACCCAGGGGACCACAGTGCCACCAGCAGTCTAGTTGTCTGGCAGAAGGCATATGAAGACATTGTACGGGGCTCAGTCTAGTTGTCTGGCAGGGGGCAAGTGGTGCTAGTAGAGGAGGAATCAAATACCCTCCCAGCAGCCAACAACAGGTGAATACTCATTACTGGGATCCGCTGGTTTCTGGGGACACCCACTGGAGGACACTGGAACTACAACCCTTCACCCAAGGGACCACAGTGCCACCAGCAGTCTAGTTGTCTGGCAGAAGGCATATAAAGAGTTTGTACGGGGCTCAGTCTAGTTGTCTGGCAGGGGGTGGGTGGTGCTAGTAGAGGAGGAATCAAATACCCTCCCAGCAGCCAACAACAGGTGAAGACTGATTACTGGGATCCGCTGGTTTCTGGGGACACCCGCTGGAAAACACTGGAACTACAACCCTTCACCCAGGGGACCACAGTGCCACCAGCAGTCTAGTTGTCTGGCAGAAGGCATATGAAGACATTGTACGGGGCTCAGTCTAGTTGTCTGGCAGGGGGCAAGTGGTGCTAGTAGAGGAGGAATCAAATACCCTCCCAGCAGCCAACAACAGGTGAATACTCATTACTGGGATCCGCTGGTTTCTGGGGACACCCACTGGAGGACACTGGAACTACAACCCTTCACCCAAGGGACCACAGTGCCACCAGCAGTCTAGTTGTCTGGCAGAAGGCATATAAAGAGTTTGTACGGGGCTCAGTCTAGTTGTCTGGCAGGGGGTGGGTGGTGCTAGTAGAGGAGGAATCAAATACCCTCCCAGCAGCCAACAACAGGTGAAGACTGATTACTGGGATCCGCTGGTTTCTGGGGACACCCGCTGGAAAACACTGGAACTACAACCCTTCACCCAGGGGACCACAGTGCCACCAGCAGTCTAGTTGGCTGGTAGGAGGCATATGAAGAACATTGTACGGGGCTCAGTCTAGTTGGCTGGCAGGAGGCATATGAAGACATTGTACAGGGCTCAGTCTAATTGGCTGGTAGGAAGCATATGAAGACATTGTACAGGGCTCAGTCTAGTTGGCTGGCAGGAGGCATATGAAGACATTGTACAGGGCTCAGTCTAATTGGCTGGTAGGAAGCATATGAAGACATTGTACAGGGCTCAGTCTAATTGGCTGGTAGGAAGCATATGAAGACATTGTACAGGGCTCAGTCTAATTGGCTGGTAGGAAGCATATGAAGACATTGTACAGGGCTCAGTCTAATTGGCTGGTAGGAAGCATATGAAGACATTGTACGGGGCTCAGTCTAGTTGGCTGGTAGGAAGCATATGAAGACATTGTACGGGGCTCAGTCTAGTTGTCTGGCAGGGGGCAAGTGGTGCTAGTAGAGGAGGAATCAAATACCCTCCCAGCAGCCAACAACAGGTGAAGACTGATTACTGGGATCTGCTGGTTGCTGGAGGACACTGGAACTACAACCCTTCACCCAGGGAACCACAGTGCCACCAGCAGTCTAGTTGTCTGGCAGATGGCATATGAAGACATTGTACGGGGCTCAGTCTAGTTGGCTGGTAGGAGGCATATGAAGACATTGTATGGGGCTCAGTCTAGTTGGCTGGCAGGAGGCATATGAAGACATTGTACGGGGCTCAGTCTAGTTGGCTGGTAGGAGGCATATGAAGACATTGTATGGGGCTCAGTCTAGTTGGCTGGTAGAAAGCATATTAAGACAATGTACGGGGCTCAGTCTAATTGGATGTCAGGAGGCATATGAAGACATTGTACGGGGCTCGGTGTAGTTGGCTGGCAGGAGGCATATGAAGAACATTGTATGGGGCTCAGTCTAGTTGGCTGGTAGGAAGCATATTAAGACATTGTACAGGGGCTCAGTCTAGTTGGCTGGTAGGAGGCATATGAAGAACATTGTACGGGGCTCAGTCTAGTTGGCTGGTAGGAGGCATATGAAGACAATGTATGGGGCTCAATCTAGTTGGCTGGCAGGAGGCATATGAAGACATTGTACGGGGCTCAGTGTAGTTGGCTGGTAGGAGACATATGAAGACATTGTACGGGGCTCAGTGTAGTTGGCTGGCAGGAGACATATGAAGACATTGTACGGGGCTCAGTCTAGTTGGCTGGCAGGAGGCATATGAAGAACATTGTACGGGGCTCAGTCTAGTTGTCTTGTAGGAGACATATGAAGACATTGTACGGGGCTCAGTCTAGTTGGCTGGCAGGAGGCATATGAAGACATTGTACGGGGCTCAGTCTAGTTGTCTTGTAGGAGACATATGAAGACATTGTATGGGGCTCAGTCTCGTTGTGCGGCAGAAGGCATATGAAGACATTGTACGGGGCTCAGTCTAGTTGGCTGGCAGGAGGCATATGAAGACATTGTACAGGGCTCAGTCTAGTTGTCTTGTAGGAGACATATGAAGACATTGTACGGGGCTCAGTCTAGTTGGCTGGCAGGAGGCATATGAAGACATTGTACGGGGCTCAGTCTAGTTGTCTTGTAGGAGACATATGAAGACATTGTATGGGGCTCAGTCTCGTTGTGCGGCAGAAGGCATATGAAGACATTGTACGGGGCTCAGTCTAGTTGGCTGGCAGGAGGCATATGAAGACATTGTACGGGGCTCAGTCTAGTTGTCTTGTAGGAGACATATGAAGACATTGTATGGGGCTCAGTCTCGTTGTGCGGCAGAAGGCATATGAAGACATTGTACGGGGCTCAGTCTAGTTGGCTGGCAGGAGGCATATGAAGACATTGTACGGGGCTCAGTCTAGTTGTCTTGTAGGAGACATATGAAGACATTGTATGGGGCTCAGTCTCGTTGTGCGGCAGAAGGCATATGAAGACATTGTACGGGGCTCAGTCTAGTTGGCTGGCAGGAGGCATATGAAGACATTGTACGGGGCTCAGTCTAGTTGTCTTGTAGGAGACATATGAAGACATTGTATGGGGCTCAGTCTCGTTGTGCGGCAGAAGGCATATGAAGACATTGTACGGGGCTCAGTCTAGTTGGCTGGTAGGAGACATATGAAGACATTGTACGGGGCTCAGTCTAGTTGGCTGGCAGGAGGCATATGAAGACATTGTACGGGGCTCAGTCTAGTTGTCTTGTAGGAGACATATGAAGACATTGTATGGGGCTCAGTCTCGTTGTGCGGCAGAAGGCATATGAAGACATTGTACGGGGCTCAGTCTAGTTGGCTGGCAGGAGGCATATGAAGACATTGTACGGGGCTCAGTCTAGTTGTCTTGTAGGAGACATATGAAGACATTGTATGGGGCTCAGTCTCGTTGTGCGGCAGAAGGCATATGAAGACATTGTACAGGGCTCAGTCAAGTTGGCTGGCAGGAGGCATATGAAGACATTGTACGGGGCTCAGTCTAGTTGGCTGGTAGGAGGCATATGAAGACATTGTATGGGGCTCAGTCTAGTTGGCTGGTAGAAAGCATATTAGACATTGTACGGGGCTCAGTCTAATTGGATGTCAGGAGGCATATGAAGACATTGTACGGGGCTCAGTGTAGTTGGCTGGTAGGAGGCATATGAAGACATTGTACGGGGCTCAGTCTAGTTGGCTGGCAGGAGGCATATGAAGAACATTGTATGGGGCTCAGTCTAGTTGGCTGGTAGGAGACATATGAAGACATTGTACGGGGCTCAGTCTAATTGGCTGGCAGGAGGCATATGAAGACATTGTACGGGGCTCAGTCTAGTTGGCTGGCAGGGGGCATATGAAGACATTGTACGGGGCTCAGTCTAGTTGGCTGGTAGGAAGCATATGAAGACATTGTACGGGCCTCAGTCTAGTTGGCTGGTAGGAGGCATATGAAGACATTGTATCGGGCTCAATGTAGTTGGCTGGCAGGAGGCATATGAAGACATTGTACGGGGCTCAGTCTAGTTGGCTGGTAGAAAGCATATTAAGACATTGTACGGGGCTCAGTCTAATTGGGTGTCAGGAGGCATATGAAGACATTGTACGGGGCTCAGTCTAGTTGGCTGGTAGGAAGCATATGAAGACATTGTACGGGGCTCAGTCTAGTTGGCTGGTAGGAAGCATATGAAGACATTGTACGGGGCTCAGTCTAGTTGTCTGGCAGGGGGCAAGTGGTGCTAGTAGAGGAGGAACCAAATACCCTCCCAGCATCCAACACCAGGTGAAGACTGATTACTGGGATCCGCTGGTTGCTGGGAGACACCCGCTGGAGGACACTGGAACTACAACCACAGTGCCACCAGCAGGTGATCCAGATCCTGACAGTACTTTCGCATGTGTGTGTGCGCGTGCTCATGTGTTCTCTTTTGCATATGTGTGCACGTGTGTTTGTGTGCACGTGTGTTTGTGTGCACGTGTGTGCTTCTTTATGAGTTTGAGTATTTTACATTTCCACATTTCCTGTAGGGATGAGTATTATGGAGCCCCACCCTGCAGCAAGGTACATATTACATACAGATCCGTTAAATAAACTCAGCCCCGTGTTTCTGTTTAATCCCTCCGCCGCACGCGGCCCCCCCCCCGCGGCCCCTCCAGCAGCAGAAGGGATGAGCGATGGATGATAAAGCATCAGGCGCTGTAACTAGAAAAGCCAGACTTTATCTGGTATGTGGACACCAATCTTGCTTGGCCTAAACCTGGTGTTTAATAGTCACATAGCTTCTTCCAAACATATGTTCCCATAATCCCCTTATCTCCTGCTCATTATCGCTGCTTTGAAATGTCCATCAGCAGGCGCGTGCTGCGGCTTCTCTTGCCAAATGTGTTTTTCCTCCTTTTTGCACCTGGCTGGGGCTGGGGAAAGGCGCGGGGATGATAAATGGCGCGTTGTCTCCCATCCTCACAGCAGTTTACAAGGCTGGCTGAATACGAGTTTGTGCATGTTAATGCGGGGAGCGCTGGGAGAACGCATTTGCAGCAAGAACACCGTGTGAGAGTAGATGAGGAGTCTGCGGCGTGCGCCTTCATCCCACCGGGTGTAAAATGGCCTTGGCCTTCCTCCTGCTACATTATGCATTCCATTTTGTTATCCCTCGAAAATCCTTCATATAGTGCAGGAATGCCTCCATTACTTGCGAGGGGAGCCGAGCGCGCCGGCAATTTTGTTGCAGTCTATAATACATGCGGCAAATGTACAGCGTGATGGCAACCGGCCCCGGGCATTGCTTCAGACATACGTGAGCAGTATGCGTAGACGTGCGCAGCCTATAGCACCCCAAAGCTCAAACACACAAACATGTGTGTGTATGTACGCAGAAGATATATCACGCTGCCAGGACCGTCTTAATAGCATCATGGGCCCCTGGGCAAAGTAATGCTCTGGGGCCCCTACAATGGAGACAATTTTGGGGCAGCGTGGGCTCAAGGACCAGCTGCTTTGGGGAAAGTGCAGGGCCCTCCCACGCAGCTGAGGCCCCTGGGCAGTGCCAAGGTGTGCCCTCTCATTAAGACAGCCCTGTACTCTGCCAGCCTGCCAGGGCTGCCATTGGCTGTGGGGAGCCGCCGCGCTGAAAAAATTCAAATAAGTTCTGTGGCTGCTACCTACAGCCTCCTGAACCCCTGTGATTGAATGAGACGATGGGGCCCAGGCAAATGATATGGGCTATTTATTCCATGAGGGCACAGTGGATGATATGCCACTGGTGCATGGGGTGATTAGGGTGTGCCAAGGCACATCCGGCAGACCCTGTGCACACACCTATGAAATCATACAGGGCTGCTGTTAGAAATCATGGGGCCCCGGTACTAGAGTGACCACGTATCTCGGATTGCCCGGGACAGTCCCGCATTTTGCAGGTCTGTCCCGGGCACATTCATTCCAGGACAGTGTCCCAGAATGAAAACTGACACAGCCACCCCCCCCGGGGGCCAATCTGATGCCCCCAAAAAAGGCCGCCACATCACCGCTTTACTCACTGACAGTACTTGTCCTGGCCGGGAATGCCTGGAGGAGCACAGTCCCCGCCCCCTGCTTGTGATTGGAGAAATCATAAATCCCGCCTCCTGCGTCCAATCACTGTGCTGTGATTCGTTACACCACAAGCTGATTTTTGGGAAGGGTCCCTGAAGGGTAGTTTGGAAATGTGGTCACCCTACCCAGTACAGCCCTCCTGACGGTGCCCCCCACGCCCGCCTTCACCCCCCCCCCCCCCCACTCGGAACAGCGGCACTGACTTTATCTGCCTAAGTCCCAAAGGGAACTTTGGTTTCTCTATGGATTTCCAGGTCAAATGGAGCAGCGTTCTGATTGGCTATGCTGCGGCCATGTGACCCTTGGCAGCCATCTTGGTTCAGCGTGTTCTTTTTAGTAGCTAGTGTAGGCAGAGAGACCCCCCGCTTGCCAAGGACAGCAACTAGCAGTAGAGAAAAGGTTCCTGATGAGGAGTGTTAGGCTAGGAGGCCCCTGGCATGGAGCAGGCACAAGATGGCGGATGGTACAACAACCGGTGCATGCTGGGGCTGTGACGTCACAATGGGGCTAGGCCACCAGGTGGGTCAATGGGTGGCCCCACCCCTTACCTATTCAAGAACAGTCAGGCCTCGTACACACAATCGGAATTTCCAATGGATTTTTTCCATCCTTGTGTGTGACCCATCAGAGAAATTCCATCGGAGATTCATAGAGAACATGTTCTCTCCTCCGATGGAATTCCGATGTGAATTTGATCAGACAAAGATCCGAGCGTGAATGTAAAAAAAAAGATTTGTCAGCAAAAAAAAATTGGAGCAAAAACAGCGTGGGATCCCCCCGAATCCATTCCAGCCTCTTCAGATCTTGGTATGGTTCGGGGGGAGGCATGCTGGGATAAGGGTCTGGTATAGATTCGGGGGGACCGCACACCAAAAAAAAAAAAAAACAGCGTGGGGTCCCCCCCCCTGAATCCATTCCAGCCCCTTCAGGTCTTTAGAGCACCCCCTGACCCAAAGCAACCCCCCATGTTGAGGGCATTCAGGTATGGTTCAGGGGTGGGGGGCGCGGTTGCTTGTCCCCTCCCTTTCTTGACCTGCTGGGTAGCATTCTGGGATAAGGGTCTAGTATAGATTTGCGGGGGGCCCCACACCAAAATCGAAAAAAACAAAAACAACGTGGGGTCCCCCCGAATCCATTCCAGCCTCTTCAGATCTTGGTATGGTTCGGGGGGAGGCATGCTGGGATAAGGGTCTGGTATAGATTCGGGGGGACCGCACACCAAAATCTAAAAAAAACTGTGTGGGGTCCCCCCCCCCCGAATCCATTCCAGCCCCTTCAGGTCTTCAGAGCACCCCCCGACCCAAAGCAACCCCCCATATTGAGGGCATTCTGCCTGGTATGGTTCGGGGGTGGGGAACGCAGTCACTTGTCCCCTACCTTTCTTGACCTGCCGGGTAGCATGCTGGGATAAGGGTCTAGTATAGATTTGCGGGGGGGCCCCACACCAAAATTGAAAATAAAAACAGCGTGGAGTCCCCCCAAATCCATTCCAGCCCCTTCAGGTCTTCAGAGCGCCCCCTGACCCAAAGCAACCCCCCATATTGAGGGCATGCTGCCTGGTATGGTTCGGGGGTGGGGGGTGCGGTCGCTCGTCCCCTCCCTTTTTTGACTTGCTGGACAGCATGCTCGGATAAGGGTCTGGTATAGATTTGGGGGGACCCCACACCAAAATAAAAAAAAATGGCGTGGGATCCCCCTCCCCCAAATCTATGCCAGACCCATATCTGAACATGCAGCCCGGCAGGTCAAGATAGTTAGGGGACGAGCGAGTGCCCCCCCCCCACCCGAACCATACAAGGCCACATGCCCTAAACATGGGGGGTTGCTTTGGGGCAGGAGGTTCTCTGAAGACCTGAAGGGGCTAATATGGATTGGGGTGGGGACCCCACGCTGTTTTTTCCCAATTTTTATTTGCCATCAGTTCTTTTTTTTTACATTCAGCTGTCAGTGTGGAACTCTGCTGACAGCTGATGACTCATCGGTTGTTAAGGACAAGGCAGCCGGCGTCCTGACCCTGCTCCTTAGTAACAAGCTATATACAGGCAGGGCTGGACTGGGACAGAAATTTGGCCCTGGACTTCATCCAGACTGGCCCATTTTGACAGGTCTCTCCCATGGCGGCCGGACAACTCCTGCACACCCCCCCCCCCCCTGGTCACCCAAGCCCCCTCTCCCCCTTCACTAGCCACTAGCCGTTCTACTTTATTACTATTAGAGTAGAACGGCTGGTACTGGTACTCTTATAGGCAGTACCAGTGGGGAAGCTAGACATTATTTCACCCGGGACAAGATTAGGCAGAAGGGAGAAACTCCCAGGCCATAGCTGTTGAGTCAGCTGTCTGTCCCCTCCCCCATGCTCCTCTGGTCCTCCCCCTGCTTTTTTGTTCCCCCCAGGTGAGCGCTGTGGGGAGGGAGAGGAGGTGAGCGATGCGGGAGGGAGAGACAGAGGACCGGAGGGGGGGGGGGGGGGCGGCGGTCCACTGTCACTGAAGCCGGCCCACTGAGCCATCGGCCCACCGGGAAACTCCCTGTAGTCCCGATGGCCAGTCTATCCCTGTATACAGGGCGTTTACAAATGCAGCCACCACAGCTAAGGACTGGGGAGCAGCAATATAATACGTTGTTTATTCCTGAGTTTGGATACATTGTATCCTATGATTGCATCTTATGTATTATATATGTGGAGATGAACATATCAGATATACAAAGGGTGTCGGGATGATCAGAATCCGGTGATCTCCGCCGGCCTCTATAATCTGTTAATTGACACACATTCCCCATAAGTGACGTTTCCCAGGAGAAGACTGGAGGGCGCCCCCCGGAGGTGTCAGACGAGCCTCCCTTCCCCCAGCGCTAAGTGCTCCATTGTTGTTTTCCTCCATAAAATGACCCTCTTAAAGCAACACGTCTGACCCGTCTGTCTTCCTCCCGGCAATTTAAAAATCCATTTACAGACGTCTGGGGATGGACGTTTATCTACAAAGTGCGCAGAGCGGAGGAAGGGAAGGACTCCTCCAACAACAGAATGGAGGAACAGAGGAGGCGTGAGAAACGGCTAAAAGAGCGACGTCTGTGCTATGGGGCCCCATGAGAACCGCAGGCTGTTATCTCCTATACAAGGAACAGCGGAGGGGCCCCATGAGGACCGCAGGCTGTTATCATCTATACAAGGAACAGCAGAGGGGCCCCATGAGGACCGCAGGCTGGCATCACCTATACAAGGAACAGCAGAGGGGCCCCATGAGGACCGCAGGCTGGAATTACCTGTACAAGGAGCAGCAGAGGGGCCCCATGAGAACCGCAGGCTGGCATCATCTATACAAGGAACAGCAGAGGGGCCCCATGAGGACCGCAGGCTGGCATCACCTATACAAGGAACAGCGGAGGGGCCCCATGAGAACCGCAGGCTGGAATTACCTATACAAGGAGCAGCAGAGGGGCCCCATGAGGACCGCAGGCTGTTATCACCTATACAAGGAACAGCAGAGGGGCCCCATGAGGACCGCAGGCTGTTATCACCTATACAAGGAACAGCAGAGGGGCCCCATGAGGACCGCAGGCTGGTATCACCTATACAAGGAACAGCGGAGGGGCCCCATGAGAACCGCAGGCTGGCATCATCTATACAAGGAACAGCAGAGGGGCCCCATGAGGACCGCAGGCTGTTATCATCTATACAAGGAACAGCAGAGGGGCCCCATGAGGACCGCAGGCTGGCATCACCTATACAAGGAACAGCAGAGGGGCCCCATGAGAACCGCAGGCTGGCATCACCTATACAAGGAACAGCAGAGGGGCCCCATGGGAACCGCAGGCTGGAATTATCTATACAAGGAACAGCAGAGGGGCCCCATGAGGACCGCAGGCTGGAATCACCTATACAAGGAACAGCAGAGGGGCCCCATGAGAACCGCAGACTGGCATCATCTATACAAGGTACAGTAGAGGGGCCCCATGGGAACCGCAGGCTGGCATCACCTATACAAGGTACAGTAGAGGGGCCCCATGAGAACCGCAGGCTGGCATCATCTATACAAGGAACAGCAGAGGGGCCCCATGAGAACCGCAGGCTGGCATCATCTATACAAGGAACAGCAGAGGGGCCCCATGAGAACCGCAGGCTGGCATCATCTATACAAGGAACAGCAGAGGGGCCCCATGAGGACCGCAGGCTGGCATCATCTATACAAGGAACAGCAGAGGGGCCCCATGAGGACCGCAGGCTGGCATCATCTATACAAGGAACAGCAGAGGGGCCCCATGAGGACCGCAGGCTGTTATCATCTATACAAGGAACAGCAGAGGGGCCCCATGAGAACCGCAGGCTGGCATCATCTATACAAGGAACAGCAGAGGGGCCCCATGAGGACCGCAGGCTGGCATCATCTATACAAGGAACAGCAGAGGGGCCCCATGAGAACCGCAGGCTGGCATCATCTATACAAGGAACAGCAGAGGGGCCCCATGAGGACCGCAGGCTGTTATAATCTATACAAGGAACAGCAGAGGGGCCCCATGAGGACCGCAGGCTGGCATCATCTATACAAGGAACAGCAGAGGGGCCCCATGAGGACCGCAGGCTGTTATCATCTATACAAAGAACAGCAGAGGGGCCCCATGAGAACCGCAGGCTGTTATCATCTATACAAGGAACAGCGGAGGGGCCCCATGAGAACCGCAGGCTGGCATCATCTATACAAGGAACAGCAGAGGGGCCCCATGAGAACCGCAGGCTGGCATCATCTATACAAGGAACAGCAGAGGGGCCCCATGAGGACCGCAGGCTGGCATCATCTATACAAGGAACAGCAGAGGGGCCCCATGAGGACCGCAGGCTGGTATCTCCTATACAAGGAACGGATTCTGAGGGGGAAGCGCGGATTCTGAGGGGGAAGCGCGGATTCTGAGGGGGAAGCGCGGATTCTGAGGGGGAAGCGCGGAGGCTGAGGGGGAAGCGCAGATTCTGAGGGGGAGCGGGGATTCTGAGGGGGGAGCGTGGATTCTGAGGGGGAAGCGCGGATTCTGAGGGGGAAGCGCGGATTCTGAGGGGGAAGCGCGGAGGCTGAGGGGGAAGCGCAGATTCTGAGGGGGAAGCGCGGATGCTGAGGGGGAAGCGCGGATTCTGAGGGGGAAGCGCGGAGGCTGAGGGGGAAGCGCGGAGGCTGAGGGGGAAGCGCGGATGCTGAGGGGGAAGCGCGGATTCTGAGGGGGAAGCACGGATTCTGAGGGGGAAGCGTGGATGCTGAGGGGGAAGCGTGGATTCTGAGGGGGAAGCGCGGATTCTGAGGGGGAAGCGCGGAGGCTGAGGGGGAAGCGCAGATTCTGAGGGGGAGCGGGGATTCTGAGGGGGAAGCGCGGATGCTGAGGGGGAAGCGCGGATTCTGAGGGGGAAGCGCAGATTCTGAGGGGGAAGCGCGGATTCTGAGGGGGAAGCGTGGATGCTGAGGGGGAAGCGCGGATTCTGAGGGGGAAGCGTGGATGCTGAGGGGGAAGCGCGGATTCTGAGGGGGAAGCGCGGATGCTGAGGGGGAAGCGCGGATTCTGAGGGGGAAGCACGGATTCTGAGGGGGAAGCGTGGATGCTGAGGGGGAAGCGTGGATGCTGAGGGGGAGCGGGGATTCTGAGGGGGAAGCGCGGATGCTGAGGGGGAAGCGCGGATGCTGAGGGGGAAGCGCGGATGCTGAGGGGGAAGCGCGGATTCTGAGGGGGAAGCACGGATTCTGAGGGGGAAGCGTGGATGCTGAGGGGGAAGCGCGGATTCTGAGGGGGAAGCGCGGAGGCTGAGGGGGAAGCGCAGATTCTGAGGGGGAGCGGGGATTCTGAGGGGGAAGCGCGGATGCTGAGGGGGAAGCGTGGATGCTGAGGGGGAAGCGCAGATTCTGAGGGGGAAGCGCGGATTCTGAGGGGGAAGCGTGGATGCTGAGGGGGAAGCGCGGATTCTGAGGGGGAAGCGTGGATGCTGAGGGGGAAGCGCGGATTCTGAGGGGGAAGCGCGGATGCTGAGGGGGAAGCGCGGATTCTGAGGGGGAAGCACGGATTCTGAGGGGGAAGCGTGGATGCTGAGGGGGAAGCGTGGATTCTGAGGGGGAAGCGTGGATGCTGAGGGGGAAGCGTGGATTCTGAGGGGGAAGCGTGGATGCTGAGGGGGAAGCGTGGATTCTGAGGGGGAAGCGCGGATGCTGAGGGGGAAGCGCGGATTCTGAGGGGGAAGCGCGGATTCTGAGGGGGAAGCGCGGATGCTGAGGGGGAGGGGGAAGCGCGGATTCTGAGGGGGAAGCGCGGATTCTGAGGGGGAAGCGCGGATTCTGAGGGGGAAGCGCGGATTCTGAGGGGGAAGCGCGGATTCTGAGGGGGAAGCGCAGATTCTGAAGGGGAAGCACGGATGCTTCCCCTTACATGTGAGACGATCGTCATCCAACCAGGAGTAGTAGAATAAAACCACGGTCCAAACATCTATGGAGTGACAATGACCACAACAGACCACCTAAGGACACACCCCCTGGATGACATCAGTTTATGACGAAACGCATAGGAGGCGTCAGCACAGATGCCGGTCGCTATTCTCCATGTTGGATGCTGGCTGGGATTTGTATGTGCTGCGACTCTGACATTCATGTCATGGAACCAGGGCATGTGTATACCCCCATCCACAGCCTTCTACCTATGTGTAACCCCCTCCTAAACCTTCCACTCTGAATGTTACATCCTCCAGACCCCTACACTCTGTATGATTCTCACTCCTGACCCCTGAACTGTGTACATTACACACTTCTGTCCCCTGCACTCTGTACATTACACACTCCTGACCCCTGTACTCTGTACATTACACACTCCTGACCCCTGTACTCTGTACATTACCCACTCCTGACCCCTGAACTCTGTACATTACACACTCCTGACCCCTGTACTCTGTACATTACCCACTCCTGACCCCTGTACTCTGTACATTACACACTCCTGACCCCTGTACTCTGTACATTACACACTCCTGACCCCTACACTCTGTATGATTCTCACTCCTGACCCCTGAACTACATACATTACACACTCCTGACCCCTGAACTCTGTATGTTACACACTCCTGACCCCTGAACTCTGTACATTACACCCCCCGACCCCTGTACTCTGTACATTACACACTCCTGACCCCTGAACTCTGTACATTACACACTCCTGACCCCTACACTCTGTATGATTTTCACTCCTGACCCCTGAACTACATACATTACACACTCCTGACCCCTGAACTCTGTATGTTACACACTCCTGACCCCTGAACTATGTACATTACACACCCCCGACCCCTGTACTCTGTACATTACACACCCCCGACCCCTGAACTCTGTACATTACACACTCCTGTCCCCTGTACTCTGTACATTACACACTCCTGACCCCTGTACTCTGTACATTACACACTCCTGACCCCTGAAATCTGTATGTTACCCACTCCTGACCCCTGAACTATGTACATTATCTACTCCTGACCCCTGAACTACGTATATTACACACTCCTGACCCCTGACCCCTGTACATTACACACTCCTGACCCCTGAACTCTGTACATTACACACTCCTGACCCCTGAACTCTGTACATTACACACTCCTGACCCCTGTACTCTGTACATTACACACTCCTCACCCCTGTACTCTGTACATTACACACTCCTGTCCCCTGAACTCTGTACATTACACACTCCTGACCCCTGAACTCTGTACATTACACACTCCTGACCCCTGAACTCTGTACATTACACACTCCTGACCCCTGAACTCTGTACATTACACACTCCTGACCCCTGAACTCTGTACATTACACACTCCTGACCCCTGAACTCTGTATGTTACACACTCCTGACCCCTGAACTCTGTACATTACACACTCCTGACCCCTGAACTATGTACATTACACACTCCTGACCCCTGAACTATGTACATTACACACTCCTGACCCCTGAACTCTGTACATTACACACTCCTGACCCCTGAACTCTGTACATTACACACTCCTGACCCCCTGAACTATGTACATTACACACCCCGACCCCCTGTACTCTGTACATTACACACTACTGACCCCCTGTACTCTGTACATTACACACTCCTGACCCCTGAACTCTGTACATTACACACTCCTGACCCCTGAACTATGTACATTACCCACTCCTGACCCCTGAACTATGTACATTACACACTCCTGACCCCCTGAACTATGTACATTACACACCCCGACCCCCTGTACTCTGTACATTACACACTACTGACCCCCTGTACTCTGTACATTACACACTCCTGACCCCTGAACTCTGTACATTACACACTCCTGACCCCTGAACTATGTACATTACCCACTCCTGACCCCTGAACTATGTACATTACACACTCCTGACCCCTGAACTATGTACATTATCTACTCCTGACCCCTGAACTATGTACATTACACACTCCTGACCCCTGTACTCTGTACATTACACACTCCTGACCCCTGTACTCTGTACATTACACACTCCTGACCCCTGTACTCTGTACATTACACACTCCTGACCCCTGTACTCTGTACATTGCACACTCCTGACCCCTGTACTCTGTACATTACACACTCCTGACCCCTGTACATTACACACTCCTGACCCCTGTACTCTGTACATTACACACTCCTGTCCCCTGTACTCTGTACATTACACACTCCTGTCCCCTGTACTCTGTACATTACACACTCCTGACCCCTGTACTCTGTACATTACACACTCCTGTCCCCTGTACTCTGTACATTACACACTCCTGACCCCTGTACTCTGTACATTACACACTCCTGTCCCCTGTACTCTGTACATTACACACTCCTGTCCCCTGAACTCTGTACATTACACACTCCTGACCCCTGTACTCTGTACATTACACACTCCTGACCCCTGTACTCTGTACATTACACACTCCTGACCTGACCTGCACTGGGCCCCCAGTGTACATTTTGAGAAAGTATGTACACTGGAAAATCCTGAAAGATACATTGTTTTAATTTCTTCTTTTATTTTTACTTTATCAAAATCCTATTTTCTTTTTACATGGAAGTCCCGCCCCTCCTCCCCTCCTGTTCACCCTGTGAGGTGGTCTGTGGGGGGATGGTCCTCGGAGTCCCGCTGTCACCCCTCTCTGATTTCCTGTGACCCCCCCAAGGTCCTCGGAGTCCCGCTGTCACCCCTCTCTGCAGTGATTTCCTGTGACCCCCCCCATGGTCCTCAGAGTCCTGCTGTCACCCCTCTCTGATTTCCTGTGACCCCCCCCCCCCCCCATGGTCCTCGGAGTCCCGCTGTCACCCCTCTCTGTCTCTGATTTCCTGTGACCCCCCCCCATGGTCCTCGGAGTCCCTCTGTCACCCCTCTCTGATTTCCTGTGACCCCCCCCCCATGGTCCTCGGAGTCCCGCTGTCACCCCTCTCTGATTTCCTGTGACCCCCCCATGGTCCTCGGAGTCCGGCTGTCACCCCTCTCTGTCTCTGATTTCCTGTGACCCCCCCCCCCCATGGTCCTCGGAGTCCCGCTGTCACCCCTCTCTGATTTCCTGTGACCCCCCCATGGTCCTCGGAGTCCCGATGTCACCCCTCTCTGTCTCTGATTTCCTGTGACCCCCCCCCCATGGTCCTCGGAGTCCCGCTGTCACCCCTCTCTGATTTCCTGTGACCCCCCCCCCATGGTCCTCGGAGTCCCGCTGTCACCCCTCTCTGATTTCATTATAAATAAGGCGGAAGGTGATATGACAGGTGAGAACTTTCTGAGACGGAAGGAAACTTTTCTCCTCGTTAATCAGCGCTGTCAGGAGGATGTTCCGCTGTCACTCCCGCAGACGGGGGAACAAAGATCGGACGTCACTTTCTGTTTAATTGAATTTATTTCCAGGCAGCCGGGCGACGCGTTTCACGCCACTCACCGGCTGGAGATCGTTAACCACACAGCGCGGTGTAAACCTGCGTTCTCCTATGTGACGGCGTACATCACCGGACGCCATATTCCTGGAGGAGGACATGGAAAGGCGCGGCGGAAACGTCTGTCTGACAATTCAACACGTCTCTTCTCACCGGACACCAATCATTGGATAAGAAACAGAATCCCCTCCCCCCACAAGAACACCAAAGACGTCACGTTACCAGGAATGTCGTCATTAACCCTTCAACTGCCAGCGACATTTCCCTTAAATCTTGGCTGAACCCCTCCCCCCATCCCCATAGGTAGCCACTAAAGTATAGAATACGTCAAAGGCAATCAAAGAGCTACAACCCGCTCCCGGCTGCTATAGAGGCTGCACACGTGTCACTACAGGTGTCTGCCTGTACCTCCAGGACCTCCATACCTCCTGGACCTCCATACCTCCCAAGACCTCCATACCTCCCAAGACCTCCATACCTCCCAGACCTCCATACCTCCCAAGACCTCCATACCTCCCAAGACCTTCATACCTCCCAAGACCTCCATACCTCCCAAGACCTCCATACCTCCTGGACCTCCATACCTCCCAAGACCTCCATACCTCCCAAGACCTCCATACCTCCCAAGACCTCCATACCTCTCGTACCTTCATACCTCCCAGACCTCCATACCTCCCAAGACCTCCATACCTCCCAAGACCTCCATACCTCTCGTACCTTCATACCTCCCAGACCTCAATACCTTTCATAACTCCATATCTCAAGTACCTCCATGTAGAAGATGAGTGAAGGTCCAGTAACACGGTATAACATAATCATAAAATTCATATAATCTTTATTGAAGATCCCCTCTTACTTTCTATCCCACTAACACCGGTCACCATGACAACGAGTGAAGGTTGATCCTCCAATGAGACACAGATAGCAAAGAGAAACCCAAAGACTCTTTTCCAAATGGGAGAAGAACCCGCCATGTACTCTACCAGATCCCGACATCCCTGCCATAGTCTACCAGATCCTGACTTCCCTGCCATAGTCTTCCAGATCCTGACTTCCCCGCCATAGTCTACCAGATCCCGACTTCCCTGCCATGTAGTCTACCAGATCCTGACTTCCCCGCCATAGTCTACCAGATCCCGACATTCCTGCCATGTAGTCTACCAGATCCTGACTTCCCCGCCATAGTCTACCAGATCCCGACTTCCCTGCCATGTAGTCTACCAAATTCCCAACTTTCCCGCCATAGTCTACCAGATCCTGACTTCCCCATCATAGTCTACCAAATTCCCGACTTCCCCACCATAGTCTACCAGATCCCGACTTCCCTGCCATGTAGTCTACCAAATTCCCGACTTCCCCGCCATAGTCTACCAGATCCCGACTTCCCCACCATAGTCTACTAGATCTCGACTTCCCCACCATAGTCTACCAGATCCCGACTTCCCTGCCATGTAGTCTACCAAATTCCCGACTTCCCCGCCATAGTCTACCAGATCCCGACTTCCCCACCATAGTCTACTAGATCTCGACTTCCCCACCATAGTCTACCAGATCCCGACTTCCCCGCCAGTCTACCAGATCCTGACTTCCCCACCATAGTCTACCAGATCCCGACTTCCCCACCATAGTCTACCAGATCCTGACTTCCTCACCATAGTCTACCAGATCCCGTCTTCCCCGCCATAGTCTACCCGATCCCGACTTTCCCGCCATAGTTTACCAGATCCCGACTTCCCTGCCATAGTTTACCAGATCCCGACTTCCCCGCCATAGTTTACCAGATCCCGACTTCACTGCCATGTAGTCTACCAAATTCCCGGGTCCTGAGTGTCCTCCTTACCTGTGCTTTCATCCACGCTCTCCTCGAACCAGTGGTCGTTCTGATGCACCCATTCTCCGTTACATTTGAAGAAGATCTGGATGGCCGGTAAAGCCCGGCAGCGTAGGATGATGGGGTTGCTTTTGATGATGTAGGCATCTTCAGGCTCCATCTGGAAATGGGGGAGGGTACCCGGGGCAGAAGGCAGCGATTCTGCTGGAGACTCTCCATTGCTTCCTGAAAAACAAATTCAAATAAGAGAAGAAAATGTTATTATGTATTAGTCAGACCGAGGAAGACAAAGATTAGTGCTCAGTCTGAGATACAATGTATCACCTTTCTAACCTCAATCTTCTTCTATTTCTACACACCTGGGGCCAGATTCACAGTGGACTTACGGCAGCGTATCTCCACGTACGCCGTCGTAAGTCCGAATGTGAGCCGTCGTATCTATGCGCCTGATTCTTAGAATCAGTTACGCATAGATTTGGCCAAGATACGAGTGGCGTAAGTCTCCTACACCGTCGTATCTTGGGTGCATATTTACGCTGGCCGCAAGGGGCAATTCCGTAGATTTACACGTCGAACATGTAAATTAGATAGATACGGCGATTCACGAACGTACTTGCGCCCGCTACGCCGTTTACGTTAGGCTTACGTCCAGTGTAAAGTTACCCCTGCTATATGAGGCGCAGCCAATGCAAAGTATGGACGTCGGAAAGCGTATCTTTTTACGTCGTTTACGTAAGTCGTACGTGAATGGGGCTGTGCGTAGGTGACGTTCACGTCACAGGCATTGGGCCTGGCGTATCTTATGGAGTAAATTTGACGTGATACTGAGCATGCGCCGTTCGTTAGGCGCGTCATTTACGTGGGGTCACGATTCATTTACATACAACACGCCCCCTACCAGCCTATTTTGAATGAGGCGGGCTTACGCTGGCCAATTTACGCTACGCCGCCGCAACTTATGGAGCAAGTGCTTTGTGAATAGTGCACTTGCCTGTCCAAGTTGCGGTGGCGAAGCGTAAATAGGATACGATACGCCCGCACAAAGATATGGCCAGATACGTGAATCTGGCCCCTGATCGCTAAATACATTTTATTTTTTCCTTGTACTCCAATCAGTGATTTCCTCATAATTAAGTCTCCGCCCACACCGCTGCGATCCCATCTTTATGCGATTATAGAGTGCAACTTGGATGTGGTTTGCATATTCTATGGGACCAAAATCATGCTGGAATCGCAGCAAAGCAGCAGAGGAACCTGATCCAAAATCACTCCGAGATCCACCACTAGAAACAACGCGATTCTATTCAACAACGTGCAGCGCGCTCCCAGTGCAAAGACAGATCCCCAAATAGGCAGCCCCACAGAAAAAGGGCCGCATATTTCGCATACCCCCCCCCCCCCAGGTCATAGAGTTTCAAATAGGTCCACAAAACCCACTTGACCTTGCTCTTGTCTTTCTTGTTTACTAGAGTTCTTACTAGATTTGGTCCTTGGTCATAGAGTTGGAGCTAGGTCCACAACATGCCTGGTCTTGCCCTTGTCCATCTTGCATACTGGGGTTCTTACTAGAGTTGGTCGTAGAGTTGGAACTAGGTCCGCTAAATATGCTTGACCTCGCTCTTGTCCTTCTTACATATTAGAGTTCTTACTAAAATTGGTCCTAGGTCGTAGTGATGCAACTAGGTCCACAAAACACGCTAGATCTTGCCCTTGTCCTTCTTGCATACTAGAGGTTTTACTAGAGTTGGTTGTAGAGTTGGAACTAGGTCAACTAAACACGCTTGACCTCGCTCTCGTGCTTTTTACATACTAGAGTTCTTATTTAAGTTGGTCGTAGGTCATAGGCCTCGTACACACGATAAGTTAACCAGAGGACAATGGTCCGAAGGACCGGTTTCATCGGTCAAAACCGACAGTGTGTGGGCCCCATAGGTTATTTAACCATAGGTTAAAAAAAAGACAAGACAAATTAACCCATGGATTCCTAACCGATGGGTCAAAACCGATCATTAGTAGGCGCGACCATCGGTTAAAAATCCACGCATGCTCAGAATCAAGTCGACGCATGTGTAACGGAATGACCCGTGACAAACAGAGACTTTGTAAGGATGAGGGGTACTCCTGTACGGCGTCACCAAGGAGTCTTATGTCCAATGGGGCCATAGGGTGACTGAGAAATTATATCCTAAATTACAGGACAGGGGACATCACTGATAGTTCATATTGCAAAGTGTTGGTTTATTCTATGACTCATCTCTCTGTGTACACTGTTGACATGTTAAATGAGGCTGGCTCCTGAAAGGCCTTTCATTGTGTGATAACACTGTTTAAAGCCTATTGATGATCAGGTGTGAATACCTTTCTGTCGGAGACAGACCGTCTGTCTAAAGATGTGGATTGAGGGGAAATCATTGTGGGATGGTGTTTTGTTTAAATTCTATTAATAAAGGAATGTGACTTCTCAGGTGGAGTGATTAGGTCATGTTAATTATAGACCGGCACCGAAATGTCTGAAATGTTTAGTAATTAGGCGATCTGAAGGTGTATTGAAGCCCCCCCCCCCAGTGTGTGATGTGTGGGTGGAGAGTTTGATTGTTCCTGTGATTACTGTAACCTGTTGTACTGTATATAAGACTGAAAGTTACCATTAAAAGTGGTCATACATGTGAAACCAGTAACAGAGCAAGTCTCGTTATTCTGGGAAATGGGATGGTTGGTGTGTCGGATAAGCTGTGGTGGGTTGATGGAAGGTCGTAAACGGTGGTGACCGTTACAGCAT
Source organism: Rana temporaria (assembly GCF_905171775.1). Taxonomy (NCBI): domain Eukaryota; kingdom Metazoa; phylum Chordata; class Amphibia; order Anura; family Ranidae; genus Rana; species Rana temporaria. The sequence continues at coordinate 2,209,988 of NC_053491.1, read as the reverse complement.
GCTTGGAAGCATTGAACTTCGTTTTTTTCAGCACGTCGTCGTGTTTTACGTCACCGCGTTCTGAGACGATCGGTTATTTAACCTATGGTGTGTAGGCGTGACGGAACATCAGTCAGCTTCATCGGTTAACCTAAGACAACGGTCCTTCAGACCGTTGTCCTCTGGTTAACCTATCGTGTGTACGAGGCTTTAGAGTTGGAAATAGGTTTACTAAACACACTTGACCTTGCTCTCGTCCTTCTTAAGGCCCATACACACGATCAGACTTTTTGACCACAAACCTCAGACGGACCTTACAGGGCACAGTGGCGACAATTGATGGGCACAGTGGCTGCGTTTGATGGCATGGCACAGTGGTGACAATTCATGGCACAGTGTCTGCGTTTGATGGCATGGCACAGTGGTGACAATTGATGGGCACAGTGGCTGCCTTTGATGGCATGGCACAGTGGTGACAATTGATGGGCACAGTGTCTGCGTTTGATGGCATGGCACAGTGGTGATAATTGATGGGCACAGTGGCTGCGTTTGATGGCATGGCACAGTGGTGACAATTGATGAGCACAGTGGCTGCGTTTGATGGCATGGCACAGTGGTGACAATTGATGGGCACAGTGTCTGCGTTTGATGGCATGGCACAGTGGTGACAATTGATGGGCACAGTGGCTGCGTTTTGATGGCATGGCACAGTGGTGACAATTGATGGCACAGTGGCTGCGTTTGATGGGCACAGTGAGGCTGCAATTGTTTTTTGTTGTCGTTTGTTTGCGCCTCCCCCAAAAAAAATCTGAGCACCAGCCGCCACTGCCTTTGACACTTATGAGAAATCTCCAAAAAATAAGACAGAAGGATCAACAACATGATAGAACTCAAGAAGGTTCCATATTGGAAGCATGACCAAAGGCAATGTGCCACCATGTATATATTGGCCCAGATTCAAGAAGCTATTGCGCCCGCGCAACCATAGGTTGTGCGGCGCAATAGCTGTTTTGCTCCCGCGTAGTGAATGCCCCTGATTCAGGAACATCGCTACGCGGACTGCAGCCTAGGATGTGACAGACATAAGCCTCCTTATGCCTTCATATCTCAGGCTGCATTCTTGCGTTGGCCGCTAGGGGGCGCGGCCATTGTGATCGGCGTATAGTATGCAAATTGCATACTACCACCGATTCACAAAAGTTGCGCGGGCCCTGCGCACGCAAGGTACGGAGTTTCCGTACGGCGACTTTAGCGTAAGGCTGCTCCTACTCATAGTAGGCGCAGCCAATGCTAAAGTATAGCCACCCTTCCCGCTTGTGAAATTTGAATTTCACGTCGTTTACGTAAGTGATTCGTGAATGGCGCTGGACGCCATTCATGTTCACTTAGAAGCAAATGACGTCCTTGCGACGTCATTTGCCGCAATGCACGTCGGGAAAGTTTCCCGACGGAGTATGCGCTGTTCGCTCGGCGCGGGAGCGCGCCTAATTTAAATGATTCCCGCCCCCGGCGGGATCATTTACATTAGGCGCCCTTACGCAGGGCAAATTAGCATATCGCCCGCGCAATTTACGGAGCTACTGCTCCGTGAATCGCGGGCAAATCTAAATATTTGCGTGGGCGCAGAGCAAAAATCGTTGCCCTTTGCCCACGCAAATATTGCGCGGTTCTACCTGAATCTGGGCCATTATATATTCCACCCGATACCCGTCTCTGCTCAGTGGCGTCACCTTGTCAGTTACGCCGGGACCTCTCCTGTTTCTGTATTATTTCTTGGCGATGGTGAATCACTGAGTCCAGATGTGCATTACATCCTCTAATAGAAATGGAATTCTAATTATCCAATCACAGCCACATATAAATCTGGATGGGGAGATGAGGGTAATGGAAAGATAAGAGGACTAATGACCACCTGTGACTGGCAGGCAATCAGCGATGTGCTATCTGGCTATTGATTTGTTATCGTGTTATCCCCGCTGTAAATAACAGTAAAGCATCTCCCCGTGAAGACGGACAGGAAATGAATCTGCCGCAAAAGCTCTCACAGTTCGGCGCCGTAATGACTAGTGTTGAGCAGAATACGCCATATTCGATTTCGCGATATATCACGAATATATAGCCGAATATTCGAGAAATATTCGCTAAATTAAAATATTCGTGATATTTTATCGAAATAAAATTTTTGCGAAATTTCGCTATTGCGAATGCGAAAATAATTGCAAAATTTCGACAACAGCGGAAGGAGCACTCTGATTGGCTCAGAATATTCGTGATATTTTGCACTCTGATTGGCTCAGAATATTCGTGATATTGTATCGAAATTTCGCAAAATGCGAATGCGATATTAATGGCGAAATTTCGACAACAGCGGAAGGAGCACTCTGATTGGCTCAGAATATTCGTGATATTTTGCACTCTGATTGGCTCAGAATATTCGTGATATTGTATCGAAATTTCGCAAAATGCGAATGCGATATTAATGGCGAAATTTCGACAACAGCGGAAGGAGCACTCTGATTGGCTCAGAATATTCGTGATATTGTATCGAAATTTCGCAAAATGCGAATGCGATATTAATGGCGAAATTTCGACAACAGCGGAAGGAGCACTCTGATTGGCTCAGAATATTCGTGATATTTTGCACTCTGATTGGCTCAGAATATTCGTGATATTGTATCGAAATTTCGCAAAATGCGAATGCGATATTGATGGCGAAATTTCGACAACAGCGGAAGGAGCACTCTGATTGGCTCAGAATATTCGTGATATTGTATCGAAATTTCGCAAAATGCGAATGCGATATTGATGGCGAAATTTCGACAACAGCGGAAGGAGCACTCTGATTGGCTCAGAATATTCGTGATATTGTATCGAAATTTCGCAAAATGCGAATGCGATATTAATGGCGAAATTTCGACAACAGCGGAAGGAGCACTCTGATTGGCTCAGAATATTCGTGATATTGTATCGAAATTTCGCAAATTGCGAATGCGATATTGATGGCGGAATTTCGACAACTGCTGGCTCTGATGCAAAAGAAGGGCGGAGAAAATAATCGCGCAATATTCCTATTGCCGAATAATCGCATTGCGATTTTTCGGCAATATAAAATGATGGCTTCAGCTACTCGGCCCAGGGTCTCTAATCATACCAGCAATGCTTTTAGACGTCGATGGAGATCTCTAGGATGTGATCTGTTCTAAAAATAAAATTGAATCGAATATTCGGAATAGCGAATATTGACCGCGAAATTCGAAATATTCGCGAATACTCGAATATGCCATATTCGAGCCGAATATTCGCAATACGAATATTCGTGAGCAACACTAGTAATGACACGAAGCCCGAACACGTGCCGTCCGCGTCTTTTCTCTCTCCAAAACTTCCAATCGCCGTTCCAAAAAAAAGAACGATGGAACGCGGCGAGGAGACTGGGAAAAAAAGGTTTTCTTGTGTTCTCTCTCTCCGGCCAGCGTAATAAACCGCCGTAATTGTGCAGTAAAAAGAAACGGTCTTGTCGACGCGTTCCATTGTAAAAAACAAAAAAAAAAAGGCCTTCTCGGTTTTACTACCCGGCGTCTTGTAGGCGTGACGCGCCGAGTCTTCAGAGCGGCGGCTAATGATCGGCCAATGCGGCAAAAGAAATCCATAGCGCAATTTATTTTTGTATCAAGTATTTCAAAAAAGGGACGGGGGGGCGAGGTGATGACGACTTTTATGGGAACATCTAATTTACTAAAAAATAATAGTAATCACAATCATGGTCATCGTCCATCACTTCTCATCAGCATCAGTCGTCATTCTCTCCTTGGAATCTACAATTTCCTCGCCTTTGTGAGACGCGGTGAATAGAGGCGGGCTTCGCGTGTCAAATATTTGGTCAAATAACCATTTCAATCACCGGCGATGCACAAAGGCGCCAACAATCACACCAGGCTAATAGATCCCGTCAGGCCCAGACTGGGACAAAAAATAGGCCTGGGCATTATAGACTGAGCAGCCCGGGGGGGGGCGCGGTGGCGGCGCTTTGTGGCGGCGGTTAATGATGGGATGTGGGGTTCCAGCACCTTGTACCTCTGGTCCCCTTTACATTACACAGCACCCTGCACCTCTGGACCCCTTTACATTACACAGCACCCTGCACCTCTGGACTCCTTTACATTACACAGCACCCTGCATCACTGGACCCCTTTACATTACACAGCACCCTGCACCTCTGGACTCCTTTACATTACACAGCACCCTGCACCTCTGGACTCCTTTACATTACACAGCACCCTGCACCTCTGGACTCCTTTACATTACACAGCACCCTGCACCTCTGGACCCCTTTACATTACACAGCACCCTGCACCTCTGGACCCCTTTACATTACACAGCACCCTGCACCTCTGGACTCCTTTACATTACACAGCACCCTGCACCTCTGGACTCCTTTACATTACACAGCACCCTGCACCTCTGGACTCCTTTACATTACACAGCACCCTGCACCTCTGGACCCCTTTACATTACACAGCACCCTGCACCTCTGGACCCCTTTACATTACACAGCACCCTGCCCCTTTACATTACACAGCACCCTGCACCTCTGGACCCCTTTACATTACACAGCACCCTGCACCTCTGGACTCCTTTACATTACACAGCACCCTGCACCTCTGGACCCCTTTACATTACACAGCACCCTGCACCTCTGGGCTCCTTTACATTACACAGCACCCTGCACCTCTGGACCCCTTTACATTACACAGCACCCTGCACCTCTGGACCCCTTTACATTACACAGCACCCTGCACCTCTGGACTCCTTTACATTACACAGCACTGCACCACTGGGCCCCTTTACATTACACAGCACCCTGCACCTCTGGACCCCTTTACATTACACAGCACCCTGCATCTCTGGGCTCCTTTATATTACACAGCACCCTGCTCCTCTGGACCCCTTTACATTACACAGCCCCCGCACCTCGGGACCCCTTTACATTACACAGCACCCTGCACCTCTGGACCCTTTACATTACACAGCACCCTGCACCTCTGGGCCCCTTTACATTACACAGCACCCTGCACCTCTGGACCCTTTACATTACACAGCACCCTGCACCTCTGGACCCCTTTACATTACACAGCACCCTGCACCTCTGGACCCCTTTTACATTACACAGCACCCTGCACCTCTGGACCCCTTTACATTACACAGCACCCTGCACCTCTGGACCCCTTTTACATTACACAGCACCCTGCACCTCTGGACCCCTTTACATTACACAGCACCCTGCACCTCTGGACCCCTTTACATTACACAGCACCTTGTACCTCTGGACCCCTTTATATTACACAGCACCCTGCACCTCTGGACCCCTTTACATTACACAGCACCCTGCACCTCTGGACCCCTTTACATTACACAGCACCTTGTACCTCTGGACCCCTTTATATTACACAGCACCCTGCACCTCTGGACCCTTTACATTACACAGCACCCTGCACCTCTGGACCCCTTTACATTACACAGCACCCTGCACCTCTGGACCCCTTTACATTACACAGCACCCTGCACCTCTGGACTCCTTTACATTACACAGCACCCTGCACCTCTGGATCCCTTTACATTACACAGCACCCTGCACCTCTGGGCCCCTTTACATTACACAGCACCCTGCATCTCTGGACCCCTTTACATTACACAGCACCCTGCATCTCTGGACCCCTTTACATTACACAGCACCCTGCACCCCTGGGTCCCTTTACATTACACAGCTCCCTGCACCTCTGTGCCCCTTTACATTACACAGCATCCTGCATCTCAGGGCCCCTTTACATTACACAGCACCCTGCATCTCAGGGCCCCTTTACATTACACAGCACCTTGCACCTCTGGACCCCTTTACATTACACAGCACCTTATACCTCTGGACCCCTTTACATTACACAGCCCCCGCACCTCGGGACCCCTTTACATTACACAGCACCCTGCACCTCTGGACCCTTTACATTACACAGCACCCTGCACCTCTGGGCCCCTTTACATTACACAGCACCCTGCACCTCTGGACCCTTTACATTACACAGCACCCTGCACCTCTGGACCCCTTTACATTACACAGCACCCTGCACCTCTGGACCCCTTTTACATTACACAGCACCCTGCACCTCTGGACCCCTTTACATTACACAGCACCCTGCACCTCTGGACCCCTTTACATTACACAGCACCCTGCACCTCTGGACCCCTTTTACATTACACAGCACCCTGCACCTCTGGACCCCTTTACATTACACAGCACCCTGCACCTCTGGACCCCTTTTACATTACACAGCACCCTGCACCTCTGGACCCCTTTACATTACACAGCACCCTGCACCTCTGGACCCCTTTACATTACACAGCACCTTGTACCTCTGGACCCCTTTATATTACACAGCACCCTGCACCTCTGGACCCCTTTACATTACACAGCACCCTGCACCTCTGGACCCCTTTACATTACACAGCACCTTGTACCTCTGGACCCCTTTATATTACACAGCACCCTGCACCTCTGGACCCTTTACATTACACAGCACCCTGCACCTCTGGACCCCTTTACATTACACAGCACCCTGCACCTCTGGACCCCTTTACATTACACAGCACCCTGCACCTCTGGATCCCTTTACATTACACAGCACCCTGCATCTCTGGACCCCTTTACATTACACAGCACCCTGCATCTCTGGACCCCTTTACATTACACAGCACCCTGCACCCCTGGGTCCCTTTACATTACACAGCTCCCTGCACCTCTGTGCCCCTTTACATTACACAGCATCCTGCATCTCAGGGCCCCTTTACATTACACAGCACCCTGCATCTCAGGGCCCCTTTACATTACACAGCACCTTGCACCTCTGGACCCCTTTACATTACACAGCACCCTGCACCTCTGGACCCCTTTACATTACACAGCACCCTGCACATCTGGACCCCTTTACATTACACAGACACCCCCCTAACAGTTGTGGACCCCCTGCATGTTACACTGGCATATGCCCGGTATGCCCTATCGCTAGTTGTCCAGACTGGGGTTTGTGATGGGACGATGTTCCATCATGGCTGGAGGATTTTTTTTTTTCTATATTAGTTATCTGTTCAGGTTGCCCGGGCCCCCTGCTGGTCGGGCCCGGTACACCAGGGCCAGTTGTACTGGCCTATCAGCGGCCTTGAGTACCGGCTTCCATGTCCCGGCTGTCCTCCCGGGGAGGGGGTGTTGCCGCCCCCCCCCCCCCCAAATGAAAAATAAATAACAGCCACTGGTGCATTTCACACCCTGGTGCCCCCGCATTTTTTGGGGGCAGATTTCCGTTCACACTGAAGAAGTTGCAAAGGAGGAAAGGGCCCCGGAACCAGTGGGCCAGGGGGGCCCCCTTCATGTTTTCTTGCACTGGGGCCCTGAAGGTTCTAGCTACGCCTCTGGCCCCCTGAAATAAAACGACACAATTTGCTCATAAATACATAAGTAAGGTATTGAACACAGTATTCCAGTCTAGATTAAGTCATTTATTACCCGCGGCCCGCGTGCGATTTGCGCTCTGGCTGCATTTTCAATGAGCAGCGACTCCGCTGACAGACCTCCCATAACGCGCTTCGCCTGTATGTGAGCAGGTAATTTCCCTCCTGACCCCTCACACTTCTTACACATGTACATATGTAGACCTCGGCCACCCTACGGAACGCTCAATTTACTGCGCAATCCCTTCACCGCTGCCAAAAGGTCATGCGGCATTTTAAAGCTTATGTATCAGCCGGGGGGGGCAGCCAGAATGTAAATGGTTGTATGATCTGCTCCTGCGTGCTCAGCCATCGGCGCTGTTCAGGAAGATTAATGTGCGGAGATGGAATTACACCCCGGGCAACTCCATGAGAACAAAAAAAAAAACTGGAATTTTAACGGCCCCATTTTCCTCTGACCCCTCCGGGGGCCCCGTGGATCGCGCTCATGATGTGCAATGATTTTATACTCTGCGGCCCTTAATCATATCTAAAGTGTATATATATATACAAAACGTCACAACGCCGCTTGTCAGGCCGCCGGAGGAGAGGGCCGATACATTCTGCAATCCGCGCTTCTGCATGGAGGTCGGCGTACGGAGCCGCGCCAATTACAGGTTTATCCGCCAATCACCTCGTCCTCCAGCGGGAGGTTCGGGATTTTTACCATCATTTCACCATCGCTATATACAGTAAATGGCGTCACGCCGATCTCCGTATTTCCGATCACATTCCATGAATTTGCCGCCAGTCTGGATTTCCCCGTCCCAAGTTTATTATTTTGTAATTACAGTGGGGTAGATTCAGGTACGTGCGCTTCTTCTTACGGCGGCGTATTTACGCTACACCGCCGTAACTTACAGGAGCAAGTGCAGTATTCACAAAGCACTTGCTCCGTAAGTCGCAGCGGCGTAGCGTAAATGGGTCCGGCGTAAGCGCGCGTAATTCAAATGTGGAAGGGGGGCGTGTTTTATGTAAATGTATGATGACCTGACGTGATTGACGTTTTGTCGCATGCGCCGTCCGTGTACATATCCCAGTGTGCATTGCTTCCAAGTACGGCGCAACGACGTATTGGTTTCTGCGTTTGATGGCACACTGGCAGCATTTTAATGGGACAGTGGCTGCGTTTGATGGCACAGTGGCTGCGTTTGATGGCACAGTGGATGTGTTTGATGGGTACAGTGGCAGCGTTGGAGGGCACAGTGTCAGCATTTGATGGGCACAGTGGCAGCGTTTAATGGGCACAGTGGCAGCGTTTGATGGGCACAGTGACAGCGTTTGATGGGCACAGTGACAGCATTTGAGGGCACAGTGGCAGAGTTTGATGGGCACAGTGGAGGCATTTCATTGGCACAGTGGCTGCGTTTGATGGCACAGTGGCAGCATTTGATGGGACAGTGGCTGCGTTTGATGGCACAGTGGCAGCATTTGATGGCACAGTGGATGTGTTTGATGGGTACAGTGGCAGCGTTGGAGGGCACAGTGTCAGCGTTTGAGGACACACTGGCGGCATTTGATGGGCACAGTGGCAGCGTTCGATTGGCACAGTGGCTGCATTTGAGGGCACAGTGGCAGCGTTTGATGGGCACAGTGGCAGAGTTTGATGGGCACAGTGGCAGAGTTTGATGGGCACAGTGGGAGCGTTTGATGGGCGCAGTGACAGCATTTGAGGGCACAGTGGCAGAGTTTGATGGGCACAGTGGCTGGGTTTGATGGGTACAGTGGCAGCGTTTGAGCGCACAGTGGCTGCAATTGATGTTGTTTTTTTAATTCAGTTTGTTTGCGCAAATTGGAGCACCAGCTGCCACTGGTACACATATGACTCCTGGCAGCCGGTAACATTGGGCAGGGCCAGAAAGCTTCACCAAAAAAAGAAAGGAAGATTATAAAATAGGAGCTGAGAGTGAGGAGGCACGGCGGGTGGAAGGTGGGAACCCCGGGCATACGAGGAGTTAAAGCGTTGAGTCGTTCTCGTCCTCTGAGCCGCTGCCGCCTTTACGCCGGCTCTGTCATCGGTATCTGACGGTAGAACATTGCCGGGGCCTCATCCAGTAAATTGACCTGCCTCTCTATCCGGACGCCGCCGCCGCCGGTCTTTATCTGCCTTTTGCTCATTTCCCAGGAAAGTATTACCGTCCGCCATGCACAGGTCACCCTCCTCCCATCAAATACCCCGGTGACAGCAAGAAAATTGCACTGCCAGCTGCGCAACCACGAAGGACGAAAAATCAATTCCCCCTCGCGATTTGTGGCGGAGGAAAAACTTAATCGACGGGTGGTTGGTATCTCGTCCAATTATAATACAAAAAAAAAAGGGGGGGAGGAAAAAAGTTATCACGTTCGCCCAGCGCGTTCCTAAACGTTTCACTCCGGCTTATCAAGGCTTCGGAATTTGATTGCGTCCGGAACTCACGTGAGAATAACGCCCATTTACTGATCGTCAGCCGTCCGCGAGTCTCCCGCCAGGACATAACCGATCACACAGGCAGAAGATTTATGAGCCGTCAGGCCGAGTATCAGACCGGATGGTTTGGCTGCAGTGTCAGCAGAAGAGCGCGGCGGCGGCGGCGGGGCAGACGTAGGGAACGTGGAAAGTTCTATTAGGCAAGATTCACATTCTCTCCAATGGGGAAGTGAGAGTCTGACAGGCGTGATGCTTTATGGATGACATGGCTTCAGATAATAGACTGAAACGATCACGCATGAGGGAAAATAACCGAAAGAGGCTCGGAAGACGCGGGGAAGTCAGCCAGAAGCAGACGGGGGAAAATGGCCGATTCTTCCAGACGGCGTGACGAGGAAAAAAAAACAAAGCTTCTTATTTCATCCGAGGCGGCAGACGTTTAACGGGTTATGTTTAACCAAAACGACCCAAGGATACCGGAGGGGACACCTGCCATCAATAACGATGGGGGGGGGGGACACCTGCCATCAATAACCATGGGGGGGACACCTGCAATCAATAACGATCGGGGGGGGCACCTGCCATCAATAATGATCGGGGGGGGACACCTGCCATCAATAACGATCGGGGGGGGACACCTGCCATCAATAATGATCGGGGGGGGACACCTGCCATCAATAACGATGAAGGGGGGGTTCCTCTGACGAAGTACAAGCCCCCTCTCCCCCTTCACTAGCCACTATCTGTTCTACTTTAATAGAGTAGAACGGCTGGTACTGGTACTCTTATAGGCAGTACCAGTGGGGAAGCTAGACATTATTTCACCCGGGGCAAAGAATCAGTTTGGTGCCCCCCCCCTAATGGGACAAGATTAGGCAGAAGTGAGAAACTCCCAGGCCATAGCTGTTGAGTCAGCTGTCTGTCCCCTCCCCCATGCTCCCCTGTCCCCCCTCCTGCTCCTCTGTCGTCCCCCTGCTTCTTTGTTCCCCCCCAGGTGAGCGCTGCGGGGGAGGGAGAGGAGGTGAGCGCTGGGGGGAGGGAGAGGAGGTGAGCGCTGCGGGGAGGGAGAGGAGGTGAGCGCTGGGGGGAGGGAGAGGAGGTGAGCGCTGCGGGGAGGGAGAGGAGGTGAGCGCTGGGGGGAGGGAGAGGAGGTGAGCGCTGCGGGGAGGGAGAGGAGGTGAGCGCTGCGGGGAGGGAGAGGAGGTGAGCACTGCAGGGAGGGAGAGGTGGTGAGCGCTGCGAGGAGGGAGAGGAGGTGAGCGCTGCGGGGAGGGAGAGGAGGTGAGCACTGCAGGGAGGGAGAGGTGGTGAGCGCTGCGAGGAGGGAGAGGAGGTGAGCGCTGCGGGGAGGGAGAGGAGGTGAGCGCTGCGGGGAGGGAGAGGAGGTGAGCGCTGGGGGAGGGAGAGGAGGTGAGCGCTGGGGGGAGGGAGAGGAGGTGAGCGCTGCGGGGAGGGAGAGGAGGTGAGCGCTGCGGGGAGGGAGAGGAGGTGAGCGCTGGGGGGAGGGAGAGGAGGTGAGCGCTGGGGGGAGGGAGAGGAGGTGAGCGCTGGGGGGGAGGGAGAGGAGGTGAGCGCTGCGGGGAGGGAGAGACAGAGGAGCGGAGGGGGGCGGAGGTCTGCTGTCACTGAAGCCGGCCCACCGGGAAACTCCCTGTAGTCCCAATGGCCAGTCCATCCCTGTATCTCTGTATGTTGTGGTCGTTCAGGTGATTATCTAATATTTTTTATTAACCACACGCCGACCGGGCCATGGCACGAAAGGCGGCTACATCGCGGTCGGCTTATTCTGGGAGGATGTCCAACCAGAAGCTGGTTCATCGGGATGTTGTTGTAGGGCAGTGGTCTGCCAACTGCAGCCCAAGGGCCGGATGAGGCCCCTTGCATGCTTTTATCTGGCCCTTGGAGCGCTATTTCTTTCACTGACACCAATGAAGGGCACAATTCCTCCCGATGACACCAACGATATGGCATAATTCTTACCAATGACATCAATGACGGGGCACAAGTCCTCCCAATTACACCAACAATAGGACCCCAATTACACCAATAATGGGGAAAAATTCCAGGGCCCAGGTGCCCAACCTGCAGCCTGAATTCCATATGTGCCCCTTTGGTATATGATGTACGGCCCTCAGAGCTCAGCAGTCTGTAGTGGGAACATTGATTAGGGCAATAGCATTGATCTCTACCAGCCTCGTGTAACATATTCCTAGTCTTGTATAGACTTCTGCAGCATCTCCCCAACCAACAATGTATCCTGTCCTCACTCTCTGACCCTCGCATCTCCCCAACTAACAATGTATCCTGCCCTCACTCTCTGACCCTCATGCAGCATCTCCCCAACTAACAATGTATCCTGCCCTCACTCTCTGACCCTCATGCAGCATCTCCCCACCAACAATCTATCCTGTCCTCACTCTCTGACCCTCATGCAGTGTCTCCCCACCAACAATGTATCCTGTCCTCACTCTCTGACCTTCATGCAGCATCTCCCCACCAACATTGTTTCCTGTCCTCACTCTCTGACTCTCATGCGGCATCTCCCCAACCTTCAATGTCTCCTGTCCTCACTCTCTGACCCTCGTGCGGCATCTCCCCACCAACAATGTATCCTGTCCTCACTCTCTGACCCTCATACGGCATCTCCCCAACCTACAATGTCTCCTGTCCTCACTCCCTGACCCTCGTGCGGCATCTCCCCACCAACAATGTATCCTGTCCTCACTCTCTGACCCTCGTGCAGCATCTCCCAACCAACAATGTCTCCTGTCCTCGCTCTCTGACCCTCATGCGCATTCTCCCCACCAACAATGTATCCTGTCCTCACTCTCTGACCCTCATGCAGCATCTCCCCACCAACAATGTATCCTGTCCCAACTCTCTGACACTCATGCAGCATCTCCCCACCAACAATGTATCCTGTCCTCACTCTCTGACCCTCATGCAGCATCTCCCCACCAACATTGTATCCTGTCCTCACTCTCTGACCCTCATTTCCTCTATTAGGTTTGAATTCATTATCTGTGGCCCTTTGGTGATGTCAGGGGCTGCATTTGAGGTCCCCTTTAGCTCATCAAGTTGACAACCACTGCTCTAGGGTGACCTGAAACGTTTTCTAAGAGTCGAAGAAAAGTTTGGAACAAACACCGGAGGGATTGGGCCTGCAGGGCAGCTAATTGCAGAAAAAGAACACCAGAAAGAAAATCAGAGACGAGCCTCATGCTGCGTCTCCCCACCAACAATGTGTCCTGTCCTCACTCTCTGACCCTCATGCGGCATCTCCCCACCAACATTGTATCCTGTCCTCACTCTCTGACCATCATGCAGCATCTCCCCAACCAACAATGTATCCTGTCCTCACTCTCTGACCCTCATGCTGCGTCTCCCCACCAACAATGTGTCCTGTCCTCACTCTCTGACCCTCATGCAGCATCTCCCCACCAACAATGTATCCTGTCCTCACTCTCTGACCCTCATGTGGCATCTCCCCACCTACAATGTATCCTGTCCTCACTCTCTGACCCTCATGTGGCATCTCCCCACCAACAATGTATCCTGTCCTCACTCTCTGACCCTCATGCGCCATCTCCCCACCAACAATGTATCCTGTCCTCACTCTCTGACCCTCGTGCAGCATCTCCCAACCAACTATGTATCCTGTCCTCAATCTCTGACCCTCATGCGGCATCTCCTCACCAACAATGTATCCTGTCCTCACTCTCTGACCCTCATGCGGCATCTCCTCACCAACAATGTATCCTGTCCTCACTCTCTGACCCTCATTTCCTCTATTAGGTTTGAATTCATTGGGGTGGATTCAGGTAGGGCTGCGCACTCTTACGGAGGCAGCGTACCGTTTTTACGCTACGCCTCCGTAAATTACCTGCGCTACGCTTCATTCACGAAGCAGTAGCTCCGTAATTTGCACGGGCGCTCCGTAAAACTGCCCGGCGTAAGGGCGTGTAATTTAAATGATTCCGTAGGGGGCATGGATCATTTAAATTAGGCGCGTTCCCGCGCCGAACGTAGTGCGCATGCTCCGTCGGGAAACTTTCCCGACGTGCATTGCGGCAAATGACATCGCAAGGACGTCATTTGCTTCAACGTGAACGTAAATGGCGTCAGCGCCATTCACGATTCACTTACGCAAACGACGTAATTTTCAAACATCGCGACGCGGGAACGACGGGTATACGTAGCATTGGCTGCCCCGGCTAATAGCAGGAGCAGCCTTACGCATAACCCGACGAACGCAAACGACGTAAAATGCGAACGCAGGGCGCGCGTACGGTTGTGAATCGGCGTTAGTATGCAATTTGCATACTCTACGCTGACCACTACGGGAACGCCACCTAGCGGCCTGCTTAAGAATGCAGCCTACGATACGACGGCATAAGAGCCTTATGCCGCGCATATCTTAGGCTGCAGTCGGCGTATCGAGGTTCCTGAATCAGGAGAAGTCGATACGCCGGCGCAACTAAGCAATTGCGCTGCGTAACTATGGCTACGCAGGCGTAATTGCTTACTGAATCTACCCCACTGTCTGTGGCCCTTTGGTGATTTCAGGGGCTGCATTGGAGGACCCCTTTAGCTCCACAAGTTGACAACCACTGCGCTAGGGTGACCGCGAATGGCGACCTGAAACGTTTTCTGAGAGTCGAAGAAAAGTTCGGAACAAACACCGGAGGGATTCGGCCTGCAGGGCGGCTAATTGCAGAAAATGAACGCCAGAAGGAATTCAGAGACGAGCAGCGGGTACGCCGCGCCCCGGGAGTCCCTGTAAATGCCACATTTTTACGTTACTCTCCAGCGCGCCTTTTCCCGCCTCCGCCGCTTTACCGATGTTTTTTTTTTTTTTTTTTTACTGGATTATTCTTTAGCACACGGCCATTTTGGATTTAATATACGGGAATAACAATGAAAAAATTGACCACCTCGGTACAAATGTGGCCAATTTTCACGTCATCTTGAAGGCTTCTGCTGTTTGTGTAGAGGGCACCTCATGCAAAGTACACGGGGCACCCGCTGGGCAGCAAAGTGTTTCTGGAAATTATTTTCAAGTGATGGCGACCGAGGAGAAGGTGTATTTGTGCGAAACGCCGCTCTGTAATTTCGCCTCAGCGCTCATTGCCGAGGGAAAGATTCCGAATTTCTAAGTGGGGGGAAGGTAACAGGGAAATAAGAAGTTACAATGTATGGAAATGAAAGAATTCCGCCGTCGTCCATCGAAGAACCACCGGCTGGAAGTTGGCAGACCACCGTGCTTTAGGCCGGGTTCACACCGGTGCCACACGACACTCCTACTTTAAATCCCACTTTGCCCTGCGACTTGAAGCCGCAGGACAGGGGACCCGACTTGGACCCCCGCCAATGCCAAGCACTGTGTTTGGTATGAATCTTGAGGGGGAACTCCACGCCAAATTTTAAATAAAAAACTAGCATGGGTTCCCCTCCAGGGGCATACCGACCAGGGTTGTCGGGAAGAGTCCCTTGTCCTCATCAACATGAGAACAAGGTGCTTTGGGGTGGGCATGGGGTTCCCCTCCAGGGGCATACAAGGCCTTTCGGTCTGGTATGGATTTTAAAGGGGACCCCCACGCTGAAAAACAGCTTGGGGGTCCCCCAAAATCCATACCAGACCCTTATCGGAGCAGCATTACTATTGTCCTAGTATTGCTAGGACCGAGCCTTGTCTCCCAAATCCTCTTCCAACGTTGTCTGGAATGTTCAGGTCTTCCTGGATCTCCTTTGTCCTGTCCTAGTTTCACTCGGTCCTAGCTTTGTCTCCTGAACCCTCTTCTAGCTTTGTCTAGAATTCTCAGAATTCTGGCCATGAATAAGCACTAACTAACTAAGTGTGAAACACGTCGGCTGTTTTGATTCCTGCTGTGTATTTGCAGTGAAATTGGATGGGTGGGTGCGCTAACAGTTAGTAATGATACATACTTAAATCAAACCACTAAGTAAATATATAATACTATAACACCTGATAATACTAGATGGTCTAGTAAGAAAGTCCTTGAATAAAGTGTTGTTGGATACCGGTAATATCTCAAAAATTACTGTACCAAACCATAAACATAATATGTGCCAGTGGCTGATATGAAAAAAAGTCCAATTCAAGCAAGAATAAAGAAAATCTCATAAACAGTCCTTGATAATTGAAGAAAGTTGTGTGCTGTCAATCAAATCAAGTGTGGATCCACCTTCACCATAGTGCTGACATACACCCGAAGTGAATGAATAAGATGGCTCCTTACCAGAAAGAAATGCCCCCTATTTTGATACCAAAAAGGAGGACATTAAACGCTTTAACAGGGTCACCTGTATGGTCAGATACGTCCTGGCAATGATGGTTGGTTGCAATCAATGATATCCCAATAGATGCATGCAAAACAGAATAGTGCCAAACATAGTGTAACTTGTTTAATAAGAATTTAAAATATATGTACAGAGGGAGCCAAGTGGTCGCTTACTGTTTAGTGGTGCCTCAAACCCGGCACTGAGGCTTACTTGCGTTAGATCGAATGTGGAATCCGAGGCGCTGTGTGCTGTACTCGTGTGGGAGCGTGCGTTCCACCTCAGCGATGGTAGGAACCAGCGGTACAGGAAGTGACAGGTACGTTTGCGTGGTTGGGTACCGTGTATTTGCAGTGTTTGCTCATGTTCCTTCAATAAAGACAACTCAAGAGTTCTTTGGTGTGCGGCTGTCCATCCGTCTTTTGCTACTTTCCATTGCCTAGTGCATTGCCAGCACCCACACCCACCTGGACTTATCCACAATTGCACTTGGGATTTCCCTGGAGCGATGAACCCCACCTTGCAGAATTCTCAGATCTTCCTCGATCTACTATCGACCTCAGCCTCAAAGACCCTGCTGATTACAATTACAATGATGTGACTTACACCTTGGGCGGATATACAGTGCTCGGTACTTAGGGGTTAGAGTTAGGGTGTTAGGGTTGGGGTTAGGGTTAGAGTTAGGGTGTTAGGGTTGGGGTTAGGGTGTTAGGGTTGGGGTTAGAGTTAGGGTGTTAGGGTTGGGGTTAGGGCTAGGGTTAGGGTTAGGGTGTTAGGGTTGGTGTTAGGATTGGGGTTAGGGTTGGGGTAGGGTGTTAGGGTTAGAGTTAGGGTGTTAGGGTTGGGGTTAGGGTTAGAGTTAGGGTGTTAGGGTTGGGGTTAGGGCGTTAGGGTTTAGGGTGATGGCTAGGGTTAGGGTGTTAGGGTTAGAGTTAGGGGTTTAGGGTGTTAGGGTTGGTTTAGGGCTAGGGTTAAAGTTAAGGTTGGGGTAGGGTGTTAGGGTTAGAGTTAGGGTGTTAGGGTTGGGGTTAGGGTTAGAATTAGGGTGTTAGGGTTGGGGTTAGGGTTGGAGTAGGGTATTAGGGTTAGGGCTACGGTTAGAGTTAGGGTGTTAGGGTTGGGGTTAGAGTTAGGTTGTTAGGGTTGGGGTTAGGGTTAGAGTTAGGGGTTAGGATTGGGGTTAGGGTGTCAGGGTTGGGGTACGGTGTTAGGGCTAGGGTTAGAGTTAGGGTGTTAGGGTTGGATTGGAATAAATGCTTATAGAGTTAGGGTGTTAGAGTTGGGGTTAGGGTTAGAGTTAGGGTGTTAGGGCTAGGGTTAGATTTAGGGTGTTAGGGTTAGAGTTAGGGTGTTAGGGTTGGATTGGATTGGATTGGAATAAATGCTTATAGAGTTAGGGTGTTAGGGTTAGGGGTTTCCCTTTAGGAATAAGGCTAGGACTCAGGAATTGGAACAGGGACCCCCCAGAGGTCAAAGGTCAGAAGACGGGTTCCCAGAGGTCAAAGGTCACGAGGTGTGGCTGACCCTTCCCCACCAAAGTGTAATGCCTACCCCAACTAAGTCGGGGAATGAACAAGTCGGGGAAAGCGTTTATCGGCATTGTTGTATATGATGTAACTACCTGATCCTATTCATACCTCCACTGTTTCCTCCCTGCGTGTTCTACTCGTAGGCCCCTCCCCTCCCGTACATCTCGCCATTCTCAGCTTCCAGCAGACAATATTGCAATCAGGAGATATTTAATTGCTTTGGATTTTAATATTTAAACAAATAACCCTCGGTCCTGCCAATTGGGCGAGCGGCGAACATCCCACATATGCCAGGAGAGTTGAAAGGGAAGCAAAGACGGAGGCAGGGACGAGGGCCAGGCCATCATCGCCGCGGTGACAGATGCCGAATGTTGGAAGAGAACCTGTGCTGAACCTAATCTTTCTTGCCTTGGGGGGGGGGGGGGGGGTGAGATGAAGAGATGGGGCTCTCTTCATGAATCCTTGGCAGGGCGGGACGTCTACCAAGAGAAATCCGCGATTGCGGAACCACCGCAAACCTCTAAATGTCCGATGAGAAATGCTGAGAAATGCTCAGAATGCAAAAATCACATAGAAAGCTCTTACTAACATTTGTATAATGTAACAATATACGGGGGGGGGGCATGCGCGGTAACGCCCCATCAGTGCACATTTTTTTGTGCTTTGCCGGGCAATTAAAGCATTAAATTCTAATTTTGCGTCGTATCCCAACGCAGTGCCCCATGTTTTTGACAATGCAGAACGTTACGTCTGTGCAAGGCCGGGACATGGGGTGGGCAGGAGGCTGGGCACCGTGGCATCATGTGAGATGGGGGGGGGCGCTGTAAGGAGATTAGGGGGGATTTGTGTTGGGAGTTGGTGTCAAGGGGTAAGAATTGTTCTAGGGTGGAAGCAGGGCCATCTTAATAGCATCACGGACCCCTACAATGGAGACAGAAATCAAGAAGGTAGGAGGTAGGGTATATCTGGGGTGTAGAGGGGTCAGAGTGCTGGGGGGATATCTGGGGTGTAGAGGGGTCAGAGTGCTGGGGGGATATCTGGGGTGTAGAGGGGTCAGAGTGCTGGGGGGGATATCTGGGGTGTAGAGGGGTCAGAGTTCTGGGGGGGTATCTGGGGTGTAGAGGGGTCAGAGTGCTGGGGGGATATCTGGGGTGTAGAGGGGTCAGAGTGCTGGGGGGATATCTGGGGTGTAGAGGGGTCAGAGTGCTGGGGGGATATCTGGGGTGTAGAGGGGTCAGAGTGCTGGGGGGATATCTGGGGTGTAGAGGGGTCAGAGTGCTGGGGGGATATCTGCGGTGTAGAAGGGTCAGAGTGCTGGGGGGATATCTGGGGTGTAGAGGGGTCAGAGTGCTGGGGGGGATATCTGGGGTGTAGAGGGGTCAGAGTTCTGGGGGGATATCTGGGGTGTAGAGGGGTCAGAGTGCTGGGGGGGAGATCTGGGGTGTAGAGGGGTCAGAGTGCTGGGGGGATATCTGGGATGTAGAGGGGTCAGAGTGCTGGGGGGATATCTGGGGTGTAGAGGGGTCAGAGTGCTGGGGGGATATCTGGGGTGTAGAGGGGTCAGAGTGCTGGGGGGATATCTGGGGTGTAGAGGGGTCAGAGTGCTGGGGGGATATCTGGGGTGTAGAGGGGTCAGAGTGCTGGGGGGATATCTGGGGTGTAGAGGGGTCAGAGTGCTGGGGGGATATCTGGGGTATAGAGGGGTCAGAGTGCTGGGGGGATATCTGGGATGTAGAGGGGTCAGAGTGCTGGGGGGATATCTGGGGTGTAGAGGGGTCAGAGTGCTGGGGGGATATCTGGGGTGTAGAGGGGTCAGAGTGCTGGGGGGATATCTGGGGTGTAGAGGGGTCAGAGTGCTGGGGGGATATCTGGGGTGTAGAGGGATCAGAGTGCTGGGGGGATATCTGGGGTGTAGAGGGGTCAGAGTGCTTGTGGATATCTGGGGTGTAGAGGGGTCAGAGTGCTGGGGGGATATCTGGGGTGTAGAGGGGTCAGAGTGCTGGGGGGATATCTGGGGTGTAGAGGGGTCAGAGTGCTGGGGGGATATCTGGGGTGTAGAGGGGTCAGAGTGCTTGTGGATATCTGGGGTGTAGAGGGGTCAGAGTGCTGGGGGGATATCTGGGGTGTAGAGGGGTCAGAGTGCTGGGGGGATATCTGGGGTGTAGAGGGGTCAGAGTGCTGGGGGGATATCTGGGATGTAGAGGGGTCAGAGTGCTGGGGGGATATCTGGGGTGTAGAGGGGTCAGAGTGCTGGGGGGATAACTGGGGTGTAGAGGGGTCAGAGTGCTGGGGGGATATCTGGGGTGTAGAGGGGTCAGAGTGCTGGGGGGATATCTGGGATGTAGAGGGGTCAGAGTGCTGGGGGGATATCTGGGGTGTAGAGGGGTCAGAGTGCTGGGGGGATATCTGGGGTGTAGAGGGGTCAGAGTGCTGGGGGATATCTGGGGTGTAGAGGGGTCAGAGTGCTGGGGGGATATCTGGGGTGTAGAGGGGTCAGAGTGCTGGGGGGATATCTGGGCCGTAGAGGGATCAGAGAGCTGGGGGGATATCTGGGGTGTAGAGGGGTCAGAGTGCTGGGGGGATATCTGGGGTGTAGAGAGGTCAGAGTGCTGGGGAGATATCTGGGGTGTAGAGGGGTCAGAATGCTGGGGGGATATCTGGGGTGTAGAGGGGTCAGAGTGCTGGGGGGGATATCTGGGGTGTAGAGGGGTCAGAGTGCTGGGGGGATATCTGGGGTGTAGAGGGGTCAGAGTGCTGGGGGGATATCTGGGGTGTAGAGGGGTCAGAGTGCTGGGGGGGATATCTGGGGTGTAGAGGGGTCAGAGTGCTGGGGGGATATCTGGGGTGTAGAGGGGTCAGAGTGCTGGGGGGGATATCTGGGGTGTAGAGGGGTCAGAGAGCTGGGGGGATATCTGGGGTGTAGAGGGGTCAGAGTGCTGGGAGGATATCTGGGGTGTAGAGAGGTCAGAGTGCTGGGGGGATATCTGGGGTGTAGAGGGGTCAGAGTGCTGGGGGGATATCTGGGGTGTAGAGGGGTCAGAGTGCTGGGGGGATATCTGGGGTGTAGAGGGGTCAGAGTGCTGGGGGGGATATCTGGGATGTAGAGGGGTCAGAGTGCTGGGGGGATATCTGGGGTGTAGAGGGGTCAGAGTGCTGGGGGGATATCTGGGGTGTAGAGGGGTCAGAGTGCTGGGGGATATCTGGGGTGTAGAGGGGTCAGAGTGCTGGGGGGATATCTGGGGTGTGGAGGGGTCAGAGTGCTGGGGATGATTGGCGCGGGCCGGCGTCATCTATTTTTTTTTCTCCTCTCTTTTTTCCCCCGGATTCTTAAGGTTAACATGTTTTTCAAGCTGAGCTTGTTGGCGATTTTGCGGCTGATAATGACTCCGATCCGACATCCGATCGTCTCGCTTTCTCCACGCGAAGCTGATCTGACCGGCTGATAAGACTCGCAGACGTCAATATCTCCTGATCCGTCATCCTCCGCCGGGCGATCGAATTCTCCCTGATCAGGGCTTTGTGCCACCGAGGCGATCGACGCCCTCAGCGCCTCCCGTCCTTCCTTTCCCTGTAACCCCCCCCCCCCGGTGCGCCCCCCCTCCCCCTCCCCCGGTGAGGGCCGATCCCTCCTCACACACCGAGAAATAATAAGAAGAATTTGTTTTAACCATTTCAGCCCCGGGAAGAATTTACCCCCCCCCCCTTCGCTTTAACTGACAATTGCGCGGCCGCAGTGCGACGTGGCTCCCAAACAAAATTGGCGTATTTTTTCCCCCACAAATAGAACTTTCTTTTGGTGGTATTTTATCACCTCTGCGGTTTTTATTTTTTGCGTTATAAACAAAAAAGTCAGAAATTTTGGAAAAAAAACACAATGGGGTAGATTCAGGTACATTTGCGCTTTTTTTGCGGAGGCGCAGGGCAAAAACGTAAATTTACTGCGCTGCCCTTGATTCACGGAGCAGTAGCTACATAAATTGCGTGGGCGCGCCGGCAAAATGCCCGTCGTAAGTGCGCGCAATTTAAATGATCCCGTAGGGGGCGGGAATCATTTAAATTAGGCGCGTTCCCGCGCCAATCATAGAGCACATGCTCCGTCGGGAAACTTTCCCGACGTGCATTGCGGCAAATGACGTCGCAAGGACGTCATTTGCTTCAAAGTGAACGTGAATGGCGTCCAGCGCCATTCACGAATCACTTACGCAAACTACGTAAATTTGAAATTTCGCGACGCGGGAATGACGGGTATACGTAACATTGGCTGCCCCTGCTAATAGCAGGGGCAGCCTTACGCGAAAAACGCCGTACGGAAACGACGTAAACTGCGTACGCAGGGCTCGCGTAACGTTGTGAATCGGCGTTAGTATACAATTTGCATACTATACGCAGAGCACAACGGGAACGCCCCCTAGCGGCCATCGCAAGAATGCAGCCTAAGATATGCGGGCATAAGAGCCTTATGCCGCGCAGATCTTAGGCTGCAGTCGGCGTAACGAAGTTCCTGAATCAGGAGCATTCGTTACGCCGGCGCAAGTAAGCAATTGCGCTGCGTAACTATGGTTACGCAGGCGCAATTGCTTCTTGAATCCAGGCCAATTATTTTTACTTTTTGTTATAGTAATATCCAGTCACTCGATTGGCTGAAAGGACAGGCAATCCTATTGGACACCTAGGAGGAGGAGGGGAGGAGCTGGAATCCGTCATGGAGGAGAGGACACGGAGCCAAGCCGCTGCACCACGCTGCCTGCCACCCGCCGCCGATAGGGTAAGTGGCGGACTGAGCGGCAAACAGCGGGGGGGTATTTGCCGGTCAGCAGATTCAAGCCAAACAAACAACTGGGGGCCGTACCCAAGATAGATCCCTACCAGTCTACATTTCTGCCTATAATAAAGCACACAGAGACCTTGAACCCCGTCACCTACCGTGAGAAATCACACCAAGGGGGCTGTCCCAAGAAACGCCCAACAACTCAACCCAACGAAGGGATGGAGGGCCCATCTAATCCTTCCATCATGGCCACGATGGTCTCCTGATGGTCCACACGGACCTTGGCCAATTGGATCTCTGGATCCATGGATCCGCGTTTCAGACTATGCAAACCTTCACATTGCCTTCGCAGGAGCTTCAGCTCCGCACGTAGCTTGTACAGCTTATCCCTCTCCCGGTTTAGGACTTTTATGCCGGCCACCACTCGCTCCCGAATGGCCTCCGAGCCTTCATCCACACCAGGGGCAGAGAGATCACCAGCTGAGGCTTGTAGAGGGGCAGACATGTCAGCAGATGGCCCAGGAGATGGCTGAGAGCCTCCAGCAGGGGAGGCCCCACTGCCCTCCATGGCTTCCCCAGAAAGGGGCCAGGAGAGCTGGGAGAGATTTCCACACGACTCCCCTCTCACACGGATCCCAGGCAGCAGCTTCAGAGGCACCTTCCTCCTCACACACCTGTGCTCCAATGGTGGGTGGGGCACTATTCCCCCCACTGACACCAATGATGGGCCACTATTCCTCCCACTGACACCAATGATGGAGCACTATTCCTCCCACTGACACCAATGATGGGACACTATTCCTCCCACTGACACCAATGATGGGACACTATTCCTCCCACTGACACCAATGATGGAGCACTATTCCTCCCACTGACACCAATGATGGGACACTATTCCTCCCACTGACACCAATAATGGGACACTATTCCTCCCACTGACACCAATGATGGGACACTATTCCCCCCACTGATACCAATGATGGGGCACTATTCCCCCCACTGACACCAATGATGGGCCACTATTCCTCCCACTGACACCAATGATGGAGCACTATTCCTCCCACTGACACCAATGATGGGACACTATTCCTCCCACTGATACCAATGATGGGGCACTATTCCTCTCACTGACACCAATGATGGGACACTATTCCCCCCACTGACACCAATGACGGGACACTATTCCTCCCACTGACACCAATGATGGGACACTATTCCTCCCACTGACACCAATGATGGGACACTATTCCTCCCACTGACACCAATGATGGGACACTATTTCTTCCACTGACACCAATGATGGGACACTATTCCTCCCACTGACACCAATGATGGGACACTATTCCTCCCACTGACACCAATGATGGGACACTATTCCTCTCACTGACACCAATGATGGGACACTATTCCCCCCACTGACACCAATGATAGGGGTCACTATTCCTCCCACTGACACCAATGATGGGACACTATTCCTCCCACTGACACCAATGACGGGACACTATTCCTCCCACTGACACCAATGATGGGACACTATTCCCCCCACTGACACCAATGATGGGACACTATTCCCCCCACTGACACCAATTATGGGACACTATTCCTCCCACTGACACCAATGATGGGACACTATTCCCCCCACTGATACCAATGATGGGACAGTATTCCTCCCACTGACACCAATGATGGGACACTATTCCTCCCACTGACACCAATGATGGGACACTATTCCTCACACTGACACCAATGATGGGGACACTATTCCCCCCACTGATACCAATGATGGGACACTATTCCTCCCACTGACACCAATGATGGGACACTATTCCCCCCACTGACACCAATGATGGGGCACTATTCCCCCCACTGACACCAAGGATGGGACACTATTCCTCCCACTGACACCAATGATGGGACACTATTCCTCTCACTGACACCAATGATGGGACACTATTCCCCCCACTGAGAACGAAGGGATAGAGGGCGGAGAGTCGTCCTCACACAGTCCCTCTTGTGAGTGAAGACCTCACCAGGATCCTCCTACTGATCATCTCCTGAAGCTCCAGCTGCTCTTTCCAACCCACCAATGCCGGTAAGTACCCCTGACCCTGATTCCCTCCTAACCTACCTAACACTCTTCCCGAGCCAAGCCCCTTTTAACCCTGTCATGCCTGGCACCACGCCCCGGCTTCCTTTACTTTGGACCCAACGTATCCTTCGTTGGAAGTTCCAAGAACCCACCACGAGGCTCCGGCGTCGGCACAGCCGCGGCTCCAGAGGGGATAACTCAATTAGGATAAGAGAAAATCTAAATGAATGTTGGCCGTCCTCGCCGGTGAAGCGCGGTTTATAGCTCAGCGGCGCGCTCTTCCCCGGCTCCATCGCGGTGTCAAATTAAAATATTATTATAAACAGTTTCAATTAATTCCTTGTGGAAAAAATAAGGGCCACGCGATCCGCGGCGGGGCGGCGGGAGATAGATTAGGCGGCGTGCGTTTCTCCCGCACGTTATTGCGCTTGCGCCTCACGCCACATACTGAATACTAACGGGGAAATTAAGATGCAGGTAATTACAGAAAGCTTAAGTGTGAATTAATAAATTCTGAGCCATTAGAAGGGAAGTTGTGTGCCGGATTCTGGGAAAGGTTGCGGAATCGGGATGTGAGCCGGAGACGGAGGATCTGCGAGGGGAACCGGATCCTGAATGACGGCCGGGAGCCCGGACTGGAGCCCGGACTTGGCAGGGAGACAACCCTGGCACTGCGCAGAAGAGCCGCCGAACCTTCCAGAGTTTGCCAGAACCCTTGTGAAGCTAATCAGCCGGAAACGTCCTTGGGATTAAAAACCCAACCCAACCTTCCACTTTGATCAACGGAAAACCCTCCAAAAAAAGGCGCAAAGTCTCCGGTAACGGCTTTTCCCGACACTTTTTATTTAGGTTTAAATCTGTTTTTTTTTTCGCTAGAAAATTACTTTTAACCCCCGAATATTATATATATATTTTTAGCAGAGACCGTAGGAAATAAAATGGCGATCGTTGAGATTTGTTATGTCACGCGGTATTTGCGCAGCGGTTTTTCAAATGCAATTTTTTGGACACAAATACACTTTACTGAATAAAAACAAAAAAATACATAGGGCCAGATTCTCGTAGATCGGCGTATTTTTGTGCAGGCCTAACGTATCCTATTTACGTTACGCCGCCGCAACTTAGATGGGCAAGTGCTGTATTCTCAAAGCACTTGCTCCGTAAGTTGCGGCGGCGTAGCGTAAATCGGCCGGCGTAAGCCCGCCTAATTAAAATTTGGATCAGGGGGGCGTGTTTTATGTAAAACTACTGTGACCCGACGTGATTGACGTTTTTTCGGAACGGCGCATGCGCCATCCGTGGAATATCCCAGTGTGCATTGCTCCAAAGTACGCCACAAGGACGTCATTGGTTTCGACGTGAACGTAAATGGCGTCCAGCCCCATTCACTGACGACTTACGCAAACGACGTGAAATTTAAAATTTTGACGCGGGAACGACGGCCATACTTAACATTGTTACGCCGCACTTATGCCTTATATAGCAGGGGTAACTATACGCCGGGAAAAGCCTAACGTAAACGTAGTTACTTTACTGCGTCGGCCGCGCGTACGTTCGGGAATTTGCGTATCTAGCTAATTTGCATACTCAACGCGGAATTCGAGGAAGCGCCACCTAGCGGTCAAAAAAAAAATGCAGTTAAGATCAGACGGCGTAAGAGAGTTACGCCTGTCGGATCTAATGGATATCTATGCGTAAATCATTCTAAGAATCAGGCGCATAGATTCGACGGGTCAGATTAGGACTTACGACGGCGTAAATGGCCCGGATACCCGGAAGTAAACAAAGCCGCGATTGCGGCTAGTAAGCATGAGATCTGTGATTTTTTTTCCCGATCTCATGCTTTCCAGCCTGGAGGAGAGATGTGGGGGGAGGGGGAGGTCTTATTGACCCCGCCTCTCTCCATAAAAAGGACCCGTCACACACATTCCTATTACAAGTGATGTTTACAATCCTTGTAATAGGAATAAAAGTGATAAAAAAAAAAAAAATTTAAAACGCCCCTGTCCCCGGTAGCTCACGCTTAGAAGTGAACACACACGCAAGTCCCGCCCACATATGTAAACGCCGTTCAAACCACACGTGTGAGGTATCGCCGCGTGCGTTAGAGCGAGAGAAACAATTCTATCCCTAGACCTCCTCTGTAACTCTAAACTGGTAACCTGTAAACATTTTCTATGGAGATTTTTAATTACCGGAGTTTGGCGCCATTCCATGAGTGTTGCGCAATTTTTCAAGCGTGACATGTTAGGTATCTATTTACTCTGCGTAACTTCATCTTTCATATTTTACAAAGAAATTGGGCTAGCTTTACTGTTTTGTTATTTTTTATTTCCCCCAAAAAAAGGCGTTCGGAAAATGTATTTCGCATGACCGCCATTTTATTCCCTAGGGTGTCTGCTAAAAAAAAAACATATATAATGTTTGGGGGTTCTGAGTAATTTTCTAGCAAAATAATGACGATTTGTACATGTAGGAGAGAAGTGCCGGAATAGGCGCGGTATGTAGGCGGGTATAAAAAGGCCGGTATTGAAGGGGTTAAGGACGCGGCGGCCGACTTCTCATCTCTTCTTCACATAGAATCTGAATATCGTTCCGAAAATGTGGAATTCTTTAGAAAATTAACAAACTAAACGAATCAATATTAGTAACATAGTAACATACCCAAAACGAAATACAATGGATTGTTCTGTCTATCAGCCTGATCCCAACCGGCTGCAACCACTTGTTACTGACCTTTGGCTTGTTTACTGACACTGGCCCGGATTCAGATACGAGTTACGACGGCGTATCTCCAGATACGCCGTCGTAACTCTGAGTGTGCGGGGTCGTATCTATGCGCCTTATTCTTAGAATCAGTTACGCATAGATTTCCCAAAAATCCGACAGGCGCAAGTCTCTTACGCCGTCGTATCTTAGTTGCATATTTACGCTGGCCGCTAGGTGGCGCTTCCGTATATTTACGCGTAGAGTATGTAAATTAGGTAGATACGCCGATTCAGAAACGTACGTGCGCCCGGCGCATTTTTTTACGTCGTTTACGTAAGGCTTTTTCCGGCGTAAAGTTACCCCTGCTCTATGAGGCGTAGCCAATGTTAAGTATGGCCGTCGTTCCCGCGTCTAATTTTCCGTCGTTTGCGTAATTCGTTCGCGAATAGGGCTTTGCGTAAGTTATGTTCACGTCGAAACCAATGAGACTTTGCGGCATAATTTGGAGCATGCGCACTGGGATACGTCCAAGGACGGCACGTTCGTAAAAAGCGTCATTTACGTGGGGTCACGAGTAATTAACATAAAACACGCCCCCCCTCCTCCACATTTGTATTAGGCGGGCTTACGCCGGCCCAGTTACACCACGCCGCCGTAACTTACAGCGCAAGTCCTTTCTGAATACGGGACCTGCCGCTGTAAGTTACGGCGGCGTGGGGGGGGGGGGGCATAATATAAATCCCGGCTGGAATGCAGAATGTTAGAAATATGTACAAGATAAAATTGTAGCGATTTGCGGAGCTGCCGCCGGGCGATGACGTCGCGGCCCCATTGTCAGTGCACCTGTGTCCTATAAACTCCTCCGCGGACGCCGGTCTCCTCCCGCACTCCCATTGTACTCGCCTTTAGCGGTGCAGAATAAATCGTTACGGGGAGAGCGACGCCAGAATCTAAATGATCTAAATTGACCGCTGGGAACAAAAAAACAAAAAACCCCACAACAGTCACATTGGGTTGAAAATTGCGTCCCGCCCATTATACATAACATTCGGCGGGCGTCGGTGCGCGGCGCGGCTGTGAGCAGCGGGACGATATGAAGTATAATGAAGGTCTGTTGTTTTGTTGGCTGATTTTTTTTTCCCGCTCTGATCTCGGGGGCCGAGCGTTCTCCAAGTTTTGCATAATTCTCCTGCGCCTGGCCTGAAGATCCGACGCATTTTCCATGGGGGGGGACGCCGCTGCGGAGAGTGGCCTGCCGCTGGGCCGCGTGATTCATACCTTACCCTCTGCAAAGATATAAATATGCAGAAAACACAGCCTGAGAGCGATCGTCAGGTATTCAGCCAAACAACAAGCCTCCCGATCAGGGGGGGGGGGGGGGGGAATTACCTGCATAGGACTAGAATGGTCCTCATATATACAATGCTGGAGGGCCTCGGAGGGCCTCGGAGGACCTCGGAGGGCTCGCTGACACCAAGGGGATCACCTGGACCCATCTACACTCACCGGACACTTTATTAGGTACACCTGCTCCAAGGCCGGTGCTACCACTAGGCAAACTAGGCAGCCGCCTAGGGCGCACTTCTGCCTGGGACGCCCGGCCACTGGCGTTCCTTCTCTCTGCAGCAAGCAACTAAGTCTCAGCATCAGCAGCCGCCGCTCCATTCGCACATAGTGTCAGAGGACTGTGCCTGTGTCCCGACTCCCGAATGAATGGAAGCAAGCAAACATTCATTGATGGGCGCTGGTGAGGCTGCATCGATGGGCGCTGGTGAGGCTGCATTGATGGGCCCTGGTGAGGCTGCATTGATGGGCGCTGGTGAGGCTGCATTGATGAGCGCTGGTGAGGCTGCATTGATGGGCGCTGGTGAGGCTGAATTTGATGGGTGCTTCGTTAAAAAGGTGGGGTTTACATGGGCAGGGGAAAGGGGGTGGAGTCAGGGGTGGAGCCAAGGGGGGGTGGTGGCAAAATGAGGTTTCGCCTAGGGCATGGGTGCTCAACCTGTGGCCCTCCAGTTGTTGCGGAACTACAAGTCCCATCATGCCTCTGACTTTAGGAGTCTTTGGGATAACGGTCAGCCTTGCAATGCCTCATGGGACTTGTAGTTCTTCAACAGCTGGAGGGCCACAAGTTGAGCACCCATGGCCTAGAGTGTGAAAAATCCTTGCACCAGCCCTGCAATGTACACTAATCTAGCACACTAGCTAGAGGGTGCTTCAGAGGCATTGGGCACACAACTCGCGCCCCCTAGAGGTGAATGGGGCGCACTGCGACCAAATCTAATGGAGGAGGGGGTGGTGGCAGTGCGTTGGAGAGGAAGTTCAGTGGGAAATCTCTTTCATACAGAAGTGCCTTCTAAGGTTCTAAGGCAGTGATGGTGAACCTCGGCACTCCAGATGTTTTGGAACTACATTTCCCATGATGCTCAGGCACTCTGCAGTGTAGCTGAGCATCATGGGAAATGTAGTTCCAAAACATCGGGGGTGCTGAGGTTCTCTATCACTGTTCTAAGTAGGGTTGTCCCGATACCGATACCAGTATCGGTATCGGGACCGATACCGAGTATTTGCGGGAGTACTTGTACTCGCGCAAATACCCCCGATACCTAAATAGAATACTTTCCCCCCCGCCGCTGCCGCCGCATCGAAAGCCGCCGCATGGGTTAAACGGCGTGCGGGAACATCACAGCTTTCATTTGAATAGCTGTAGTGTTCCCGCGCGTATAGACACTCCCCCTTGCTCAAGGATTGGATGGGTGATCGTGATCTGTCCAATCCCGAGCAAGGGGGAGTGTCTATACGCGCGGGCAAAACAGCTATTCAAATGAATGCTGTGATTTTCTCCATGCGGCGGCGGCGGCAAAGGTATGGGGGAAATGGCTGCATATGTGAGGGACATGGCTGCATATGTGAGGGACATGGCTAGAGGGACATGGCTGCATATGTGAGGGACATGGCTGCATATGTGAGGGACATGGCTAGAGGGACATGGCTGCATATGTGAGGGACATGGCTAGAGGGACATTGCTGCATATGTGAGGGACATGGCTAGAGGGACATGGCTGCATATGTGAGGGACATGGCTAGAGGGACATGGCTGCATATGTGAGGGACATGGCTAGAGGGACATGGCTGCATATGTGGGGGACATGGCTAGAGGGACATTGCTGCATATGTGAGGGACATGGCTAGAGGGACATGGCTGCATATGTGAGGGACATGGCTAGAGGGACATGGCTGCATATGTGAGGGACATGGCTAGAGGGACATGGCTGCATATGTGAGGGACATGGCTGCATATGTGAGGGGCATGGCTAGAGGGACATGGCTGCATATGTGAGGGACATGGCTAGAGGGACATGGCTGCATATGTGAGGGACATGGCTAGAGGGACATGGCTGCATATGTGAGGGACATGGCTAGAGGGACATGGCTGCATATGTGAGGGACATGGCTAGAGGGACATGGCTGCATATGTGAGGGACATGGCTAGAGGGACATGGCTGCATATGTGGGGGACATGGCTGCATTTGGGGACACATTTAAAAAAAGTATCGGTATTCGGTATCGGCGAGTACTTGAAAAAAAGTATCGGTACTTGTGCTCAGTCCTAAAAAAGTGGTATCGGGACAACCCTAGTTCTAAGGTTTGATAAAGATCCCATTTTTACTTTCTAGAGTCAAAACCTTTGTGACGGGGGGCGTTCCGCTTCCTATACTGTGAGGTGGGAGACGAGCATGCGCGTTGACCTCATGCAAACCTTCTTGTACACAAAATTTACTGCCGACATTTTATAATTCTTCAGCCTTTTGAAATGACAAGAAGACATATATCAATCTCTTGTTTCCTCGCAGTCCCCCCCACCCCCCCCCAGCACGGCGGCGGGGGCAGAGCCTCCTATTAGCACCGCCGGTAATCATAAAAGAGCCGCTCCCCTCCGTCTTCCCCGCTTATCCGCCGCCTTACATTTCCTTGGTAACCCTCTAATTCAGCACATGGAGGAAACCTTCGAGGCGTACCATTCTGTGTCACCCGGGGGGGCTTCCCATATAGAGCTGTGAGTGGCCCATTCCCGAGGGATCTCTGCGGAGAGGAAGCAGAATCCTTGGGGTAGATTCAGGTAGGGGCGCGCACTGATACGGCGGCGCAGCGTATCGTCTTTACCCTGCGCCGCCGTAAATTACAGGAGCAAGCGCTGTATTCACGAAGCACTTGCTCCGTAAGTTGCGGCGGCGTAGCGTAAAAGGGGCCGGCGTAAGCGCGCGTAATTCAAATGATCCGGCAGGGGGCGTGGATCATTTAAATTAGGCGCGTTCCCGCGCCGAACGTACTGCGCATGCGCCGTCCCTGAAATTTCCCGACGTGCATTGCGGTAAATGACGTCGCAAGGACGTCATTGGTTTCGACGTGAACGTAAATGCCGTCCAGCGCCATTCACGGACGACTTACGCAAACGACGTAAAATTTTAAAAATCGCCTCCTAATAGCAGGAGCAACGTTACGACGAAAACGACTTACGCAAACGACGTAAAAAACTACCGCCGGGCGCGCGTACGTTTGTGAATCGGCGTTAGTATGTAATTTGCATACTGTACGCTGACAACTACGGGAGCGCCACCTAGCGGCCAGCGTCAGAATGCACCCTAAGATACGACGGCGTAAGAGACTTACGCCAGTCGGATCTCAGGCTAGTGTCGGCGTATCGAGCTTTCTGAATACAGAAAATAGATACGCCAGCGCAGCTTTGGAATTACGCGGCGTATCTATGGATACGCCGGCGTAATTCTTTCCTGAATCTACCCCCGTGTTTTCTCTCCCCCCCCCCTTGAAGTCGGGAGATTGGAGCGTCTGGAAAAAAGAGGTTAATTGAATCTTTATCGGGTCGAGAGGTTTGAAGAAGTCCTTCTGCATTAAAGAGCTATTATTGTCGGCGAGGTCGCGCCAGTGGTCACGCCGACATTGAAGCAGCGGGCGTCTGGGAATGTCGTCTCCCAGGAAGTTCCTTTCCTCGTGTCTCACGCGGCTTTTCACACAAAGCGCTTCAAAGGCCGAAGGTCAACGTGCGTTACTTGTGGCACATGCATGGCGCGAAGACTGAGCAATACGTTTAATGAAGACATTACCGCGAGCTCCAGTGCCTTGTACCGCGTCCCTCAATGACTAGATACCACAGATTCCCTCCACACCAGGCTGGTGCTCAACATTTTTTTGGGGGGGGCGCAAAAAAAAAATATATATATAAATTGCAGCTTCACTGTGCCCATCAATTGTCACCACTGTGCCATGCCATCAAACGCAGCCACTGTGCCCCTCAATTGTCGCCACTGTGCCAATTGTCACCACTGTGCCCTTTAATTGTCGCCACTGTGCCCATTGTTGCCACTGTGCCCTTTAATTGTTGCCACTGTGCCCATTGTCACCACTGTGCCCTTTGTCACCACTGTGCCCATTGATGCCACTGTGCCCATTGATGCCTCTGTGCCTATTGTCGCTGCTGTGCCCTGTAAAATGCACTTACCTTTCTGCTTCCACGTCCCTCGATGTCTTCTCCCGCCCTCGATGACGCTTCAGCCAATCAGGTTACCAATAACCAGAATCGGTGAACCTGATTGGCTGAGACGGCCGTCAGTCTTATCCAAGGGACGCAGCCGGCAATGGAGGCAGGGGGAGATTGGAGCCACAGGGTGTTAGTGGCACCACAGAGGGTGGGGGATGGATATAGGGGTTGTTGGGGTTCATTCTTGGTGTATCGGAGGGTTGCCCAAGGGGGTCATTACCACCAGGAACCAGGGAACCCAACCATCCAGTGGCTTCTTTGAAGGTAGCACTATAGCACCTTTACAAACCCATCAGAGGTTCTTGCATCTGCCAGCATCAATAGACCCAGGGCCGCCAACAGGAATTATGGGGCCCCTTACACAGCTTCATGGGGCCCCTTGAATTGAGAAGCGGGGGGTGCCATGGTGACCTCTGGGGGGGCCCTTACAAAAAAAATAGAAAATATATGTATATATATATATATATATATATATATATATATATATATATATATATATATATATATATATATATATATATATATATATATATATATATGTGGAGAAGCCATCCGGGGCCCTGGGGCTTCTCGGCCCTTAAATAAAAAATAAAAAAAAGAAATAAAAAAAAATGTTATTAAAAAAAAAAAAGGAGGGTTGCCATCCGGGTCCCTGGGGACCTCTGGGCCCTTTAATAAAAACAAAAACAAAAAATATGTAAAAACATTTTTTATAAAAAAAAGGGGTTGCCATCCGGGGGCCCTGGGGACCTCTGGGTCCCTTACAGGTGTACTTCCTGTACCCCCCTGATTGTGGCCCTGAATAGACCCTCCAGCAGTCAGCAACATTAGACCCCTCCCTCAACAGTAAATACGTCTCAACAACGGTTGACCCCCCTGCAACATAAGACCCATCTTGGCAACAATAGATCCCTCTCCAGCAACAACAGACCTCCCCAGCAACAATAGACCTCCCCCCTGAAAAAATAGATCCCCTCCAGCTACAATAGATTCCTCAGTAGCCAGCATCAATAGACCTTCCAGCAGCCAGCAACAAAGACCCCTCCCTCAACAGTACATCCCTCCCAGCAACGACTGACCCCCTCCCCAGCAACATAAGACCCACCCCAGCAACAATAGATCCACATGAGCAAAAGGACTCCCCAGCAGCAATAGGCCCCCCTTCTTTCGCAAAAATAGATTCCCCAGCAGCCAGCATTAAAAGACCCTCCACCACACCCCGGGACCTCTTGTCACTACATACAGTCAGTGCTGGAGGTGCCAGAACTGCGTCCCCCCCCCCCCCCCCCCCGCGTTCCCGCTAAAAAAAAAGCCCTGTCTGTAAATATCCTCAGATGTAAAAAAAAAAAAGAACAATCCCCAAAGTTTCTAGGTAAATAAGGCCCCTTAATTGAAGCATGGCAGGACTCATTAGCAGCTTTTGTAACGGCAACGTCTGATCAAGATATTTGTGATAAACAAAGGCTTGTTAGCAGCTTAACGTTCTAATTCCCCCCCCCTTTGCAAGTGAACAATTGTATTGTTATGGAAATGAGAAGGGAAAGCGGGTGGAAGAGACGCTCTGTTCTTGTTTTCTAATCCACATCGGTTATTTTCTGCTGCTGTACTTTCTGCTGATTTCCCCCAAGCTGAGTGACTGGGGAGCGAGCGGCGAGGGCGGCGCTCCAGTTATTGGAACGAGGCTTGGAGTGGTTAAGTAACCGCTTTGCCGGCACGCTGCTCCCCGTTCAACGATAGATTGGAAAACAATTACGGGACCCGTTGTCCAATTACATGTCTGATTTCATCTTTTCCAGTGGAAGTTCATTAGCTGCCGCAACAAAACCACAACTTCCCGTCGCCCCTTCGTTTATCAGACGGGCAGCAAAGCGCGGTTCTTAAAAGTAGAATTCCACCTTTCGCAATACAATAATAAATACGCCCATAACGCAAAAACAAAAATGTGCATTTATTATTATTTTTGCATGTGAGCCGGTGACTTGTCCTTAACCACTTAAGCCCCGGACCTTTAGGCAGCTAAATGCCCAGGCCAGGTTTTGCGATTCGGCACTGCATCGCTTTAACAGACAATTGCGCGGTCGTGCGACCTGGCTCCCAAACAAAATTGGCGTCCTTTTTTCCCCACAAATAGAGCTTTTTTTTGGTGGTATTTGATCACCTCTGCGGTTTTAATTTTTTGCGCTATAAACAAAAATAGAGCGACAATTTTGAAAAAAAATGCAATATTTTTTCCTTTTTGCTATAATAAATATTCTCCAAAAACATATAAAAAATGTTTTCCTCAGTTTAGGCCGATACGTATTCTTCTACATATTTTTGGTAAAAAAAATCGCAATAGGCGTTTATCGATTGGTTTGCGCAAAATTTATAGCGTTTACAAAATAGGGGATAGATTTATTGCATTTTTATTAATTTTTTTTTTTTTACTACTAATGGCGGCGATCAGCGATTCTTTTCGTGACTGCGACATTATGGCGGACACTTCGGACAATTTTGACACATTTTTGGGACCATTGTCATTTTCACAGCAAAAAATGCATTTAAATTGCATTGTTCATTGTGAAAATGACAGTTGCAGTTTGGGAGTTAACCACAAGGGGGCGCTGTAGGAGTTAGGGTTCACCTAGTGTGTGTTTACAACTGTAGGGGGGTGTGGCTGTAGGAATGACGTCATCGATCGAGTCTCCCTATAAAAGGGATCACTCGATCGATGCGCCGCCACAGTGAAGCACGGGGAAGGTGTGTTTTCATATGGCTCTCCCTGTTCTTCAGCTCCGGGGAATAAACGAATAGCCGCGCCGTCGTCCCGGATCGCTCCCCGCGGGAATCCGACCGCCGCATGTAGCGCGGGGGGGGTCCCGATCGGACCCCCCACCCGCTAGAAGGCAAGGACGTAACTGTACGCCCATTTGCCTGTACGTGCCATTCTGTGGATGTACATATACATGCGGCGGTCGGGAAGTGGTTAAGGTTCCCCTAACAGGGAAGTTCCTTCAAGGACAGCGCAGGCACAAACTTGCCGACGGAAATCTCCGAACCTCGCCCGGCATCCCGGCTCATTCTTTAACATCCCCGTGGATTGGAGGATGTTAAAAAAAGAGCCAGGAGGCCGAGCGGGCGAAGCGAGCCATCCGAGCGCAGCGAGGACGTGAGGCAGACTGGCCACTTACCTCGAAATCCACGTCGCCCTTAGGGTGCCCATATGTCCCGGATTGCCCGGGACTGTCCCGCAATTGACATGTCTGTCCCGGGTCCCGGGCACCTTCATTCCGGGACAATACAGTGTCCCGGAATGAAATAGAGGACACAGCCACCCCCTACTAACTATATTTCCAGAACTGGTTGCTAGGGCCGGCTCTGCCTGGCATCTTGCAACCAGTGACAGTTTACTCTCAGACAGTGAGGCCGAGAGCGAGGCCTGCGCCTAGAGCAGCACTGCTGTCCCCACCCACCTCGGCACCTCCTCCTTCTCCGGCACCCAGCGGCAAGCAGAAGGGAACTGGTGTGATCTTCACTCTCCAGATAGTGACGCCACTCCTTTCCTTCTACGCACGTGGCTCATGCAGAGGGAGTGACAGCAGCACTGCATCTGGTGGTAGGCTATGGGTGGCAAGCGGCACTGCATCTGGTGGCAGGCTAATGGTGGCAAGTGGCACTGCATCTGGTGGCAGGCTTTGGGTGGCAAGTGGCACTGCATCTGGTGGCAGGCTATGGGTGGCAAGCGGCACTGCATCTGGCGGTAAGTGGCACATTCACCTGACAAATAACCCGCCGCCAAATTCCCCATCAACCCCAAGACTACATTTCCCCTCGCCCCACCTCATCTTTTTTTGGGGGGAAGGAGAGAGAGGGGTATGTCCCTGAATGTCACTTTGGAAATGTGGCCACCCTAGTCGCCCTGGATGCCGGCCTTGGTTCGGAGATTTCCGTCGGCAAGTTTGCGCCTGCGCAGTCCTTGAAGGAACTTTCCCGTTAGCTGGAACCATCTCGGCAGATCAGATTGCGCCTGCGCAGTAACTTCCACGATAGCTGGAACCAGCTCGGCAGATCACCGGCAAAGCATTGCAACAGTTATCATCGCCTCGTGGGTACAATGGTGTGGCTCCTTCAGGCTCTTCCTGTCAGGAAAGACGTCTGCGGAGTACAGCTGCCGTCTCTATTTGCACACCTGTGCGCAGGTGCCAACCAAGAATGTCCAGAACGGCCACAGGCGTTTCTGAAAACGGGCATGCGCGTGCGCACACCTGTCTCCAGAACTGGCACCAGTCGGCTTATATAAATGCTGAGGTTCAATGCTGATGGATTTCGTCATGCACAGGTCTATGGCGGACACGCCTGTCATAACATTTCTCAAGGACAAGGACCTGCCTATCATACCAGTTCTGGTCTCTTCCTGGTCTTTGGCCTACTTTGATTTGGATTCCGGCTCAGCATCCAAATCAGTAACATTGTAATGTACATGTGGTGTTGAATTGTAAACGTTTTATGATTCCTTAGGGGGTGGGGACTCATGCTAAAACATAAACTAAGGCAAGAGGGCTGTTAGTTGTTCCCAAGAATAAAATGTTATGCCAACGTTCACTTGGCCCCGCCTACAAATGGGAAAAAAGCGACCCTTCAATAAATGGACCAGTTAACTTCGTGGCCAATTGTCCATCCTTGGTGAATCCCAGTTTCGGGGAATTGATCGACTCATTTATAGCCATTTAGCCGGATTCAGGTAACACTTACGCCTGACGTATCTTGAGATTCGCCGCGTAAGTGCACAGATGCGCCGTCGTATCAATGCGCCTGATTCTTAATGGAAGATACGCCTGAAATGTGGCTTCATCCGACCGACGTAAGTTTCCTACGCCGTCATATCTTGGGCGCATATTTACGCTGGCCGCAAGGGGCACTTCTATTGATTTACACGTCTAATATGTAAATGACCGAGATACGCCGATTCACGAACGTACTTGCGCCCGTCGCAGTAATATACGCCGTTTACGTAAGGCGTACGTCCGGCGTAAAGTTATTCCACCTATAGGAGGCGCATCCCATGCAAAGGTATGGATGACGGAACAGCCGTCGTATTTTACGTCGTTTACGTAGGACTACGTGAATAGGGCTGGGCGTAGGTTACGATCAGTGATTCGACGTATCTTAGGCGTTCGTTCCGACGTGATTCTGAGCATGCGCACTGGGAAGCGTCCACGGGATGGCGCATGCGCCGTTCGTTCGGCCATTCATTTGCATGGGGTCACGCTTCATTTACATGTATCACGCCCACCTTCCACCTACTTTGAATTAGGCGGGCTTACGCCGACTAATTTACGTTACGCCGGGTGCTGTGTGAATACTGTTCTTGCCTCTCTGTGTTACGTTGGCGCAGCGCATATGAGATTCGCTACGCCGGCATAAAGATGCGCTCAGCTATCTGAATCCGGCAAATTATGTCCAATGCATGTACACAAACATAAGCACATCGGTTGGAGGGTAATAAATAAATAATATACTTTAAGAGCACCCAACCCCCCCCCAAAAAAAAAACAATATTGTGCTGCCCTCTCCCTTTGTAGCCCTAGGCCAGCGTGTCCTTTGTAACAATTTAAATACATTTCTACTTGGAATAGGACCGGAACCAGGACCAACATTCTGTAACATTTCTATTCAGAGATCTAGAGATCTTTAGTAGAGTCTAAAGCTCCCACTAAATCTCCTCCTGGCTGGCTCGCCAATGTGTCTTGGAAATGTTATAGATAGGCAACTCCTATCCTCATATTAATCAGTGGTTCCAAATGAATAATAACTACTGCATTACGGAACAGACACAAAAAGATACACTCAGCATCTTTTCACCCCCCCCCCCTCAAAAAATGTATTGTGTTGCCCTCTTCCTTTGCAGCCCTAGGCCTGTGTGTCCCTTCTAATAATCGGCATAAAGTTCCACTTGGCATGGGACTGGAACCAGGATGTACCCGAGGCCGGCATAACATACAGATGTACATATACACATCAATTCTGTAACATTTCTATTGAGAGATCTAGAGCTCTTTAGTAGAGTTTGTCTTAAGCGCCCACTAAATCCCCTCCTGGCTGGCTCGCCAAACTGTCTTGTAAATTTTATAGATAGGCAACTCCTATCCTCATATTAATCAGTGGTTCCAAATGAATAAGAACTACTGCAATAGGGAACAGACACAAAAAATCAGTAACATTTCCAGTGAAGGATCTAGAGATCTTTAGTAGAGAGCTCCTGATTTTGGATTCTCAGGGTTCCCTGTAAATCACCTCCTGGCTGGCTCGCCAATCTGTCTTGGAAACTTTATAGATAGGCAACTCCTATCCTCATATTAATCAGTGGTTCCAAATGAATAATAACTACTGCATTACGGAACAGACACAAAAAGATAAACTCAGCGGGCCATATTCTGGTACATTGTAGGCGGGCGGCGCGTAAGCCATTTACACTCCGCCGCCCCAACCTACAGGAGCAAGTGCCGTATTCCCCAAACACTTGCTCCGTAGTTTGGGGCGGCGGAGTGTAATTGGCCCGGCGTATCCCTGCGTATATCCAAGGGGGCGGCTTGTATTTAAATTAAGCGCACCCCCGATTCGAACGAACTGCGCATGCTTCGGGCTTAAAATAGCCCAGTGCGCATTCTCCAGTGTAAAACGACAATGACGCCGACGTGTGCGTCATTGACGTAAAGTCGTATTCGCCGGACGACTTAGTAAAACCATGTACCCGACGGGAAAACACGACACGGACCCGACGCCATACTTAAAATAGCGTACGTGGGACTGGCGTAAGGTTACCCCTCATATAGCAGGGGTAACCTTACGCCTACGCAAATGACGTTAGCGACGGTTACGCGACACAATTTCGTCCGTGAATCGGCGTATCGGGCTTATTTGCATAAACAAATGAGACCTGAACGTAATCGCCACCTAGCGGCCGGCGGAGTAATTACATTTAAGATCCGACAGTGTAAGTGACTTACACATGTCGGATCTTCAGCGTATCTATGCGAAAATGATTCTAAGGCCCCGTACACACGAGAGGATTTATCCGCAGATACGGTCCAGCGGACCGTTTCCACGGATAAATCCTCTCAAAGATTTCCGCTGATTTCGATGGGATGGAGTGTACACACCATCGCATTGAAATCCGCGCGGAAATCCTCTGCCGATGACGTGTCGCGCCGTCGCCGCGATTATGACGCAGCGACGGGCGCGACGCTGTCATATAAGGAATTCCACGCATGCGTCAATTCATTACGACGCGTGCGGGGAATCCCTTTGGACGAATGGATCCGGTAAGTCTGTACAGACGAGCGGATCCATCCGTTGGAATGGATTCCAGCAGATGGATTTGTTGTGCAGCACAGCAAATATCCGATCTGCTGGAATCCATCCCAGAGGAGATTTCTCCGCGGAAACAGATCCGCTGGCGTGTACACACCATAGGATCTATCCGCAGAAACCCATTTGCTGGGATTTATCTGCGGATGGATTCTATCGTGTGTACGGGGCCTATGAATCACTCGCATAGATACGCGGCCCAAAAAAGAGAGATATGACGGTGTTTCCTGAGATACTCCATCGTATCCTTACTCAGAATATGGCCCAGCATCTTTTCACTCCCCAAAAAATGTATTGTGCTGCCTTTCCTTTCTAATAATCTGCATAAAGTTCCACTTGGCATAGGACTGGAACCAGGAAGTAGGCCGGCATAATATAGAGATGTACATATAAAATCTGTAACATTTCCAGTGAAGGATCTAGAGATCTTTAGTAGAGAACATTTTAAGTAGGCATGTGCATTTCGCTTCGTTCCGAATCGAAATTCGGACGAATTTTTCATTATTCGGACATTCGGATGCATACGAATTCCCGAATTGCAATATTAACGAATTTACCGAATCCGAACGAACGTTTTCGATTCCGAATTGAAAACCCGCGGACGAAATTTGATCGGAATTCTAAAAAAATTCTATTCTATTCGAATTTGAAAACAAATTCTATTCGAAAAGAGACTATTTGTTTTCGAATCCGGTCGAAATATTTTAGAATTCGACCGGATTTTTCGAAATTCGGTCGAAAACGAACGAATTCCGAAAACGAATTTAACACATGCAACGAATCTAACTTAACAAAATTATTTAAATAACGAATTAAAACGAAACGAAACGAAACAAATTTTTCCCTTTTGCACATGCCTAATTTTAAGCTCCTGATTTTGGATTCTCAGGGTTTCCTCCTGGATGGCTCGCCAAAATATGTCACTACTTCAGTAGGGAACAGACACAAAAAGATACACTCAGCATCTTACCATATCATCGTTCTGTGTATTAAAGGGGTTGCAAAGGCCAAAAAACATCCGATGTCCACCGACCCCCAGCCCCCCGTTTTACTTACCTGAGCCCTGGAAAGTCCTGCATCACGAACGCGCTCCTCCTTTGCCCAGGCTTCTCGCCTCTTCATTGGATAGATTGATAGCAGCACAGCCATTGGCTCACGCTGCTGTCAATCAAAACCAATGACGCGGGTGCCGGGGGACAGGGGCCGAGTTCTGTATTCGGGGGCTTTGGACGCCGAATACAGGACTCGGGAGTGCGCCCGCAAGGTAACCCCCTTGGGAGAGCGCTTCCCAGGGGGGGTTATCTGAGGTGGGGAGGAGCTGAGACAGCCGAGGGACCCCAGAAAACGCAGTTCGGGGCCACACTGTGCAAAACGAACTGCACAATGGAGGTAAGTAGGACATGTTTGTTATTTTTTATTTTTTTATATTTGAACCTATAGTATCACTTTAAGTGCAATTGATTTTTTTTTTATAACCATGATGGCATCATATTAATATTACATTTGTAGGAAGCACATAGGCGGCCTATTATCTTATCAAGGTCTTAGGAATGTAAGTAGGTGGCAGAAGAGTTGGTATAATGCCAAGGACGTTGGCTGCAAAGGACAAAGGCCTGGATTTACAGACAGCGGCGCACATTTATGCCGCCGTAGTGTATCTCCTGTACGCTACGCCGACGCAGCGCAGAGAAGCAAGCATTAAATTCACAAAGCCAATGCTCCCAAAACTGCGCTGGGTTTCTAAGGCGTAAGTCGGCGTAAGTGGAAATGGGCGTGAGCCATGCAAATGAAGCGTGACCCCATGCAAATGATGGGCCGAGCGCCAGACAGATATGTATAACGAACGGCGCATGCGCCGTCCCATGGACGCATCCCAGTGCGCATGCTCACAATCACGTCGGAACAAATGCCTAAGATACGCCGGATCACTGCCCACGACGGGAACGTAACCTACGCCTAGTCCTATTCACGTCCAACGTAAACTACGTCGGCTTGTGTTCCCTGGTGCAGCCCTTTGCATGGATGCTGCTGGGTTACACCTCCTTTATGGGGCATAACTTTATGCCGGACGTATGAGTTTGCGCGCACTGGGTCGGGCGCACGTACGTTCGTGAATCGCCGTATCTCCCTCATTTGCATATTTGAATAGGAAGTCAATGGGAGCGCCAAATGCGTCCAGTGTAAATATGAGCCCACTCTACGCCGCCGTAGGCAAGTTACGTTGGTGGGATGAAGCCTATTTTTAGGCGTATCTTAGTTTTGTGGGCCCGGCGCACAGATACAACGGCGCATATTTGCACTTACGCGTGGCGTATCTGGTGAATCCGGGCCGAAGTATATAAGATTAAATACATGTATATGCAGAGTTTTTTTCCTCAACTCAAAATCTTCTTTTTAGAACTTATTTTAGAAGTGGCCGAAACTTCTCGGTGTGTCGCGGAATCAGACAGCGGCTTTAGCTTTGAGCTACATTTTACTAGAAATCGTAATTTCTAGTAAATAAGGAGCTATCCGAAGAAAACATATAAATATTAATTCACCCACAAGCGCCGCTTAGCCGGGAGAGCGGGGAAGTATTCCGAGCGGTGGCTATAATTCTCCCGCTCCCCCCCCCAGCTCTGAGGAGACGGCACAGACGTGTCTATCCAACCAGCAGAACTCCACAGATACAATTTACTTCTATGAACATCGGGGTCCGGAGCGGCGGCAGCTCGGAAATCAAATCCGCCATGCTCTCAAATTAAAGGCGACGTCCGTTCCGCACTTGGACTTCTATATTCTAAAATTGCTAAACAGTTTTGGGGCGGCAGACAAAGATTTGGGGGGATACCGACAAGGGGGGGGGTGTTGGTTTGCACCAATTACGGAGGACGGGGTAGACCCGTCATTATCAAAACTAGGAAATTTCAGTAACTTCTACTGCAACTTCATCTAAGCAATCTCATATTATAATCCGGATGAGATGATTGGACGGTGAATTGTGTTCAATGGAAATAAACAGAATTTGCATCTCTTTTAAATATAAATCTGGCAAATCATCTAAAAGGCTTTATATATTTCTGTCTCTCTAGAGGAGTGACTTCAGTATCAT
Organism: Rana temporaria; assembly: GCF_905171775.1. Lineage (NCBI taxonomy): Eukaryota > Metazoa > Chordata > Amphibia > Anura > Ranidae > Rana > Rana temporaria. Next base: position 2,166,676 of record NC_053491.1, on the reverse strand, counting down.
CGTCTGTTCCACGTTCCCGCGTCATCTCCTTTCCCCTCTACAAAGCCCTTGGCAAGCGGCCAATCAGAGGTCTCCAGCACTTTAGTCAATCCGTTTCCTGGCTCCGTCTTAAAGGGCCGGTGCACATAGGCGTGCGCACAGGGTGTGCCGGGTGTGCCCAGGCACATCCTAATCACCTTGTGCAGCATAGATAGCCCCTAATGCCCTAACTCCCCCCTTCCCGCCGCACCCGCTGCTGGCTTCCCTCCTCTCCCAGCGGCTGATGCTGCGGGATGTTTTAGGATGAATGGGGGAAGGGGACGATAAATATGTAATTTACTGACCCCTTCCGTTTCTGAATAAACATAGTGAGTGGTCGGTAGTGTTTGAGCTTTGGGGTGCACACCCTAATGCAATAGGCTGCGCACACCTATGCCGGTGCACATAGTCCTTGGCATTTCAGCAACACGTCCAATGCTGGCCACCAGACCCCGGTGCTTCCCAATGCCTTTCAGTGTGATCCCTATGTTTCCAGTATTCCCAATGGCATATCCCAGTGCCTTCCAGTGTGATCTCTGTGTTTCCAGTGTTCCCAGTATAATTTCCCAGTGCCTTCCAGTGTGATCTCTGTGATTTCAGTGTTCCCAGTATAATTTCCCAATGACTTTCCGCGTGATCCCTATGTTTCCAGTATTCCCAGTTTCATTTCCCAATGACTTCCAGTGTAATCTCTGTGTATCCAGTGTTCCCAGTATAATTTCCCAGTGCCTTTCAGTGTGATCTCTGTGATTCCAGTCTTCTCAATGGCATAGCCCAGTGCCTTCCAGCGTGATCCCTATGTTTCCAGTATTCCTAATGGCATATCCCAGTGCCTCCCAGTGTGATCTCTGTGTTTCCAGTGTTCCCAGTATAATTTCCCAGTGCCTCCCAGTGTGATCTCTGTGATTCCAGTCTTCTCAATGGCATATCCCAGAGCCTTCCAGTGTGATCTCTGTGTTTCCAGTGTTCCCAGTATAATTTCCCAGTGCCTCCCAGTGTGATCTCTGTGATTCCAGTCTTCTCAATGGCATATCCCAGTGGCTTCCAGTGTGATCTCTGTGTTTCCAGTGTTCCCAGTATAATTTCCCAGTGCCTCCCAGTGTGATCTCTGTGATTCCAGTCTTCTCAATGGCATAGCCCAGTGCCTTCCAGCGTGATCCCTATGTTTCCAGTATTCCCAATGGCATATCCCAGAGCCTTCCAGTGTGATCTCTGTGTTTCCAGTGTTCCCAGTATAATTTCCCAATGACTTCCAGCGTGATCCCTATGTTTCCAGTATTCCCAGTATCATTTCCCAATGACTTCCAGTGTGATCTCTGTGTTTCTAGTCTACCCAGTGTCATCTCCCAGTGCCGTAATCCCTATGTTTCCAGTGTTCCCAATGGCATATCCCAGTGCCTTCCAGTGTGATCTCTGTGTTTCCAGTGTTCCCAGTATCATTTCCCAGTGACTTCCAGCGTAATCCCTATGTTTCCAGTGTTCCCAATGGCATGGGAATAACCGGCGATAGGGATGAGCAGCAACATTTTGGGTGAAATTGAGTATGCTGGAAAAATACCACAGTCTGCAGTGGGTGGAGCCTACTGGGCCCCCTCCAGTGATGATGTCACCCCTAACTTATCTGAGGGGGCCATAGGGTGCAAATAAGGGGGATTTCCTCATATCCTTTGTGAATTTTGAGGAATAGATTTGGGTCGTTCTTTGAAGTTCATCAATCTGGAGACACGGTCACCTAAACACAAAGGCCACAGTCCCTCAGGACTAAAGTCACCGGGAGAATAGCCCAGATGGCCAAGATGAAGATGGACTTTAAACAATGGTAACTAGTACAATGGGGATCTATGGTAACTAGTACAATGGGGATCTATGGTAACTATTACAATGGGGATCTATGGTGATCAGTATAATAGGGATCTATGGTGATCAGAATAATGGGGATGTATGGTGACTAGTACAATGGGATCTATGGTAATTAGTACAATGGGGATCTATAGTGACTAGTACAATGGGGCTCTATGGTGACTAGTACAATGGGGATCTACTGCCTTACTATCGGCCCTGTTTGTGACCCCGGTAGTTCCAGCACTGGCACACAACCCAATCTATACACTTATGGCAGACTTGTCCCCGTCACACGGGGCGCGGCCCCTTTAAAAAAAAGATCTGCTGTTCCTGCGGGAGAGAGTTGAAGATGAATTGCGTGGAAGGCGCTCTCAGCGCCCCGTTCTTCTAAATCGTCTTATTAATGTAATGAGAATCTGTGGGAGAAACCTTCCCGCCCCTCAATTATCCGCTCCGGCACTGAAATTCCCTACAGGAACCTTATAATGGTGCTTTGGCTGCGCAGACCGCCGATTATAATGGGAATATATTAAATTCTATAAAAAGGAGCCGAGAATATCAAAACGCGGCACGCCGCTTCCTCATTCGCCGTTCTGCGACACGCAGACTTCATACATTCGCCGGGTAAAGGATTGTTTCTTTAATCCTCCGCCGTTATGTCAGACTTTTCATTTCTAGACGTTACACATCACAAGTGGCGGCAAATCTGCGCTCTGGTAGAACGGCGCTGGAAATTATTTGCAAGTAATTACTAAAAAAATAAAAACATTATTACTTTTTTCTTCCCGGAGACGAGGAGCGGGAACATTCCCGTTTTCCTGATTAATTTTCCTGTTTGGTGCAACTTTGTCCTACTTTGCCCATGTCTGAATTTATTAACCTGCAATATTATTATTATTATTATTATTATACAGAATTTATTAACTTGCAATATTATTATTAATATGATTATTATTATACAGGATTTATTAAACTGCATTATTATTATCAATGTTATTATTATTATTATTATTATTATACAGGATTTATTAACTTGCAATATTATTATTAATGTTATTATTATTATTATTATTATTATTATTATTATTATTATTATTATTATTATACATGATTTATTAACTTGCAATATTATTATTAATGTTATTATTATTATTATTATTATTATTATCATCCTTATACAGGATTTAATAACCTGCAATATTATTACAACAATACAGCTGACATAACGCTGACAGTTTACGTAGCGCTTTACAGCATGAGCAGTGGCACAATGCATGCGCACCGTGCCCCATTACACCTCCGCCGCCTTACTTTTCCATGTGCCCAGCCCCTTTCAGGACGCCGGGCACACAAATTCCTATTGCAGGGATGGGCGGGGGTGTGTTTCGCCGAGTACTAAGGCCCTCCTAGATACAGTATTTGCCAAGCACTAAGACCCTTCCTATACATTCACCAAGCACTAAGGCACCCCTAGACATTCACTAGGTCCATGTAGACATTCACTGAGCATTAAGACCCTCCTATACATTCACCAAGCACTAAGGCCAGGGGTCAAGTCCTGGGGAATAAAGTGTGGGAACTCCCACCCAAGATCCACTCCCCCACCAAAAAAAAATGATACGCTCATATGCATAATTACTAAGGCGCATGTTTTTTTTTAAGCAAGTTCTTTCTAAATCCCGCGATAACTCACGGCAGACCTCCGCAATGTCTCCTGGGAACAATGACAAAAGCTCCCATTAGACATTGCGGCATCGAGGAAGTGACGGAATTCCTGATGAATCCATATACAGGAAGCGGCCAGTAACAAAGAATTACTAAGGTTCGCCTGCCCCTGACAGTGACTCGAGCTGGGCATCGCCGCTTAGTGAAGGATTGGCTTTGGTGGCCTGGCTGCTCTAGTCCTGCAAAGGGAACTGCATTCCTGCTGTGAAAAAAGTGCAGGAACTCCATTCCCACGCGTTCCCGCAGGACTTGAGCCCTGACTAAGGCCCTCTTAGACATTTGCCAATTACTAAGACCATCCTAGCCATTCACCAAGAAATTAAGCCCCCCTCTAGCATTCACCAAGCACTAAGGTCCCCCTAGACATTCATTGAGCACTAAGGCCCTCGTAGACATTCACTAGGCCTTAAGGCCCCCGTAGACATTGACTGAGCACTCAGGCCCCCTACACTAAGGTGACCAGATTTTTAAAATGAAATCCGGGGACATATTTTTTCTTGACTAGTAATGGCAACAATCAGCGACTCTCTGCCCGTCGCCGCCCACCTCACAGCCTCTCAAGTCTTACTCTTCGGGCCCCGGCTACTACTGGATGGGGATTGGAGGAAGATCACTCCGCCAGGGAAGGCAAGGAGATAGGCAGGTGGCTGGCCAGGATTTGATCCAGGGCAGAAGAACATGTGAGCGGAGCTGAATGGGCATGCGCCCGAAACTGAAGAAATATTCCCTCCACTCCGACCAGCACATGATCATCAGAAAGGGCCACAGATAATGGGAAAAATACAACCCCCTATGCTAGAAGGCACGGCGGAGCACAGGGAACACGGGGTGTAATTCAATTTATTTTATTTTAATTCTGCACTGATTGTCTTTGAAATTGCCCCTCCCCCTATTAAATCCAATCTGGGGACAAAACCAGGGACAGACTTGGTCCGGGGACAGTGTCCTCAATCAGGGGACTGTCCTCTGAAACTGGGGATGTCTGGTCACCCTATGTTACACATTCACTGAGCACTCAGGCCCTGCTAGAAATTCTCTGAGCACTAAGGCCCTGCTAGAAATTCTCTGAGCACTAAGGCCCTCCTAGACATTTTCCGAGCACTAAGGCCCTCCTAGACATTTTCCGAGCACTCAGGCCCTCCTAGAAATTCTCCGAGCACTAAGGCCCTCCTAGACATTCGCCGAGCACTAAGGCCCTCCTAGACATTCGCCGAGCACTAAGGCCCTCCTAGACATTTTCCGAGCACTAAGGCCCTCCTAGACATTTTCCGAGCACTAAGGCCCTGCTAGACATTCTCCGAGCACTAAGGCCCTCCTAGACATTCTCCGAGCACTAAGGCCCTCCTAGACATTCTCCGAGCACTAAGGCCCTCCTAGAAATTCTCCGAGCACTAAGGCCCTCCTAGAAATTCTCCGAGCACTAAGGCCCTCCTAGAAATTCTCCGAGCACTAAGGCCCTCCTAGAAATTCTCCGAGCACTAAGGCCCTCCTAGAAATTCTCCGAGCACTAAGGCCCTCCTAGAAATTCTCCGAGCACTAAGGCCCTCCTAGACATTCTCCGAGCACTAAGGCCCTCCTAGACATTCTCCGAGCACTAAGGCCCTCTGTTATGACCCTGAAAATGATAAGACTCTACTTAATGTTTAGACCGCAGGTGTAGAGGCTTATCAGAAATCAACCACCACTTCACTCTCACAGAACAATAAGAGTTTGGGGTATTATCATCATATCCTCTAATGAAGGTAACACATAAAAGTAGTAGCTTAATTCCTCTTAAGCTTAATTGATAGACACAACCCAGATACTATAATCGTAAATCTAATTTAGGTATTTGCATCAAATAAAGGTAGTAGAAATTACTGGTATTGTAGTATCTCACCACACACATATGAATAGTATGAAGTACTCTGCTGTATCTGGTGCTAGTATATAGTAATAAGTATAGAGTCTAGGATATAGTTCAGGCATATACTAGCAATCACTATTAGCAACAAGCTGGTATTACATATACTTGCGGTTTAGGAGGTGGTCTGTACCAGGAAAGTCCGCACAGGTGTTGATGGTACCTTATACAGCAGTAATGTGGTTTAGATATACTTGCGGTTTAGGAGGTGGTTTGTACCAGGAAAGTCCGCACAGGTGGTGGTGGTATCTAGCCTGTAGTGAGCAATGGTGGTGAATCTCCAGCAGAAGCTAGTGATGTCTTGGGTCTCTGAACAGGTGCGCTGTGAAGACAGGTGCTACAGGGACTCTGTAGCTCGTTCTGGGTTCCCAGGTGGCGGCAGGGTCCAACAGGAATATCCGAACACCCTGCCGCCATTCCCGGGAGTTTAAATAGCCCGGGCAGTGGCTGAGCTGAGCGCCGCACGTTGGAACGCACTTCCGCGTTCCAACGTGGAGCGCAGACGTCCGCGCACCGGAAGTGACGCGGACGTGTATCTGAATGGAGCGCAACTGTCATAAGTGACAAGTCTGCGCTCCATGTGGAAGGAGTAACGCTGACGGCGTTACATACCCCCCTCCTCAAGGGGGCACCTCCGGAGCGCCCAGTGAGAGATGGTTTATCAGGATATTTATGATGAAACTGCTTAATGAGCCGAGGAGCATGAATATTTGAAGAACATTCCCAGGAATCATCTGTGGGAGAATAGCCTTTCCAACGAATCAAATACTGAATAGAGGATCCTCTTTTCCTAGAATCAAGAATCTTCTCTACCTGATATTCAGTTTCACCAAAAACTTGAATTGGAGGAGGAGGTTGTGGATCTCTATTTGGAAAGGGGTTAGATTTATAAGGCTTGATTAGTGAAACATGAAAAGATGGATGAATCTTCCAATCTGGAGGTAGAAGTAATCTAACAGCATTTTTATTTATTACATGAGAAATTGAGAAAGGTCCTGTATATTGACGACCAAGTTTCTTTGAAGGAATATTAAGTCGTAAATTCCGAGTGGATAACCATACCAAATCTCCAATCTTGTATGGAGGTGATATTGTTCTATGAGAGTCGTAATATTTCTTTTGTCTAATTTGAGCAGTCTTTAGATTAGAACGAAGAGTGTTTAGAGTGTTTTTTATGGTTGATAAGAAATTCTCAACAGCCGGAACATTACTTGGAGAAAAAGTAGAAGGTAAACTATTAGGATGAAACCCATAATTTGCGTAAAAGGGTGAAAACTGAGAAGATGAATTGGAAGCATTGTTATATGCAAACTCTGCATGTGGAAGTAAGTCAACCCAGTCATCTTGAAGATGGGTGCAATAACAGCGCAAATATTGCTCAAGTGTTTGGTTAACACGTTCCGTTTGCCCATTTGTTTGGGGATGATAAGCAGTAGATCTACGATGATCTATTTGTAAGGTTTGGCAAAGGGCTCTCCAAAACTTGGAAATAAACTGTGACCCACGATCCGAAATGATTTGGGATGGAAGGCCATGCAATTTAAGAATATTAGATACAAAAGCCCTTGCTGTTTCTTGAGAAGTAGGTAACTTTTTCAAAGGTACAAAATGGGCCATCTTGGTTAATATGTCAACAGTGACCATGATGGTGTTAAATCCATTTGATCTAGGAAGGTCTACTATGAAATCCATGGATATAACATCCCAAGGTCTGTCAGGTATTGGGATGGAGGTTAATAACCCATAGGGTGGTTTCCTCGAATGTTTGTTGATTGCACAAGTGTGGCAAGAACTCACATAGTCATGAACAGTCTTTGTCATATGGGGCCACCAATAACTTCTCTTCAGTAAAAGAATGGTTTTACTAATACCAGGATGACCTGCAAGTGGGGCATCGTGGAGTTGTTTTAATAGTGTGAGTTGTAAACTTGGTGGAACAGAGATCTTGTCGTTGAAAGTAAATAGTCCATTAGACTGCTGTTGTAGACCTTTAGGGAGTTGAGATTTATCTTTAGAAAGAGTTCGAATGAGCAATTTATCGAATGTCAAAGTTGTTCCAATAATTCGGTTGGAAGGAATAATGGAAAGTGGTGGAATGTCCATGGATTGATCTTCATTCATACGAGATAGAGAATCTGCTTTGATATTTTGAGTACCAGGGAGGTATGAGATGACAAAATCAAAACGATCAAAAAATAAACTCCATCTGACTTGACGGGCAGAAAGAGTTTTACAAGTTTTGAGATGCTGTAAATTACGATGGTCAGTGAGGATAGTGATAGGGTGTGTAGAACCCTCCAGAAGGTGTCTCCAGTTTGCGAGAGCGTCCTTTATTGCTAACAGTTCCTTTTCTCCAATCGGATAGTTCTTTTCAGCTGGTGATAAAGTTCTGGAATAAAAGGCAACAGGATGTAGTGGGTGTGATAATGTGGGTCGTTGGGAAAGTACAGCACCCAAGGCAAAATGTGAAGCATCAACTTCCAACGTAAAATGAAACATTGGATTGGGAAGTTGGAGAATGGGAGCTGAAGAGTAACTAAGCTTAAGTGTTTCAAATGATTTCTGTGCTTCCTTGGACCAAATGAAAGGTATCTTAGAACTGGTTAGACTAGTAAGTGGTCTCACAATTGATGAGAAATTTTTAATGAATTTTCTATAATAATTAGAAAATCCAAGGAATCTCTGAAGGGCCTTTCTGGACTGGGGAGAAGGCCAAGACAAAATGCAATCCACTTTAGTATGGTCCATCTGAACTCCATCTGGAGTGATTTGATAACCAAGAAAGGAGATAGTAGTCTGACTGAAGACGCACTTCTCAAGTTTTGCATATAGAGAGTGAATTCTGAGTCTCTCCAGAATCCAACGCACATGTTTGTGATGTTCCTCGAGAGTATCAGAATAAATTAATATGTCATCTAAGTAGATAACAACACAAATGTCAAGCAGATCATGAAAAATATCGTTAATAAACCACTGAAAAGTTGCTGGGGCATTACATAAGCCGAAAGGCATTACACAATACTCGAAAAGCCCGTATCGAGTTTTAAAAGCAGTTTTCCACTCATCTCCAGAGCGAATCCTTATAAGATTATAAGCACCTCTGAGGTCTAGCTTTGTGTAGATCTTAGCTGTCTGTAACCTTTCAATAAGCTCTGGAATGAGTGGTAATGGATATCTATTCTTTACTGTGATGTTATTGAGGGATCGATAATCTATTATCGGTCGAAGTGATCCATCCTTATTTTTTACAAAAAATAGAGCTGCACTGGCAGAAGAAGTGGAGGGCCTTATAAATCCTTTTTTAAGGTTCTCATCCAAGTAAACTTTTAGGTGTATAAGCTCTGGTTGTGAAAGGGGGTAGATCCGAGCGGTAGGGATAGGACTGTCAGGAATTAAGTCAATAGGACAATCGTAAATCCTATGTGGAGGGAGTTTCTCCGCGTTAGTCTTACTGAACACATCAGCAAAATCTTGTAAGTAATCTGGTAAATTAGTAGGATGAATCTCTGAGAAGGAGATGATACATGGAGGATGACAAAATTCTGTACAGTAAGTAGACTGTAAAGAAAGAGATCTTGTGGGCCAAAGAATAGTAGGCTGATGAAGATGCAACCATGGTAAACCTAAAACTATAGGGAAAACTGGAGATGAAATAATATCAAAATTGAGAGTCTCTGTGTGGCCATTGGCACAAGAAACTATTAAAGGAACTGTCTGAGATGTAACTGGACCGAAAGAAGAGTTAGATCCATCAATAAATGTGAGTGACACTGGAATCTGCTTTAACACACTGGGAATTTTATTTGCTTTTACAACATTTGAGTCAATGAAGTTGCCACATGCCCCGCTGTCGACCATTGCTTCAATGGAAATCTTTCCTTGATCCCACTGTAGGGTGAGAGGAACAAAAATATAATGATTAGATATGGTTCCGGGTGAATTTAATTTATTAATGTGGGAGAAATTACCTTCTGAATTCTTCTTGAGAAGAGGGCAGGTGGAAACGATGTGGTCAGGAGCAGAACAATATAGGCAAAGATTGTTAGCTCTGCGACGCTGTTTCTCTGCAGAGGTTAAAGGTCCTTTAATAACACTAAGATCCATTGGAGAATCTTTGGGAGGTGATCTAGATCTCCTGAAGGGAGTGACAGAATAGGTAGTGGCACGTTCGGTCTTTCTTTCGCGAAGGCGACGATCAATAGTGACTGAGAGGTGCATAAGATCTTCCAAAGTAGTGGGTAGGTCAACACGAGCTAACTCATCCTTCATAGCTTCAGATAAACCCAAACGGAACTGGTTTCTGAGAGAAATATCAGACCATTGAGTTTCCTTGCACCAACATTTGAATTCTGAAATAAAATCTTCAACATGGCGTTTTCCCTGTCTAAGACTCCTGATTGAATTCTCAGCTGTTAACTGTTTGTTGGGATCTTCATATAACAAAGACATCTCATCAAGAAATGTGTCAAAATCTCCTAGGAGATCTCCGTGTTCTTCTACATAGGTGTCAGCCCATACCCTGGGCTCACCTCTAAGAAAAGAAATTAATGTGAGGATCTTTATCCTATCAGAATGATAAGTACGTGGCTGTAGTTCAAACATCAGTCGACATGAACTAATAAATTGTCTGTAATTTTTTCTATCTCCAAAAAATGGTTCCGGAGAAGAGGCCTTTGGTTCAGGTCTTTGCCTGGCTTGTGCCAAATTTTGATCTCTTAAAGCATCATTCTGCATACGTAACTCATTCATGTTGTTAGTAAGATTATCAACTCTTTGAGAGAGTGCAACTAAATGATTTGCAAGGTCAGCTGGATCCATTTAAAAGATATATGTAATTATATCCTTTATCTTTTTTGGGTTCGGATATTATGTTATGACCCTGAAAATGATAAGACTCTACTTAATGTTTAGACCGCAGGTGTAGAGGCTTATCAGAAATCAACCACCACTTCACTCTCACTGAACAATAAGAGTTTGGGGTATTATCATCATATCCTCTAATGAAGGTAACACATAAAAGTAGTAGCTTAATTCCTCTTAAGCTTAATTGATAGACACAATCCAGATACTATAAGCATAAATCTAATTTAGGTATTTGCATCAAATAAAGGTAGTAGAAATTACTGGTATTGTAGTATCTCACCACACACATATGAATAGTATGAAGTACTCTGCTGTATCTGGTGCTAGTATATAGTAATAAGTATAGAGTCTAGGATATAGTTCAGGCATATACTAGCAATCACTATTAGCAACAAGCTGGTATTACATATACTTGCGGTTTAGGAGGTGGTCTGTACCAGGAAAGTCCGCACAGGTGTTGATGGTACCTTATACAGCAGTAATGTGGTTTAGATATACTTGCGGTTTAGGAGGTGGTTTGTACCAGGAAAGTCCGCACAGGTGGTGGTGGTATCTAGCCTGTAGTGAGCAATGGTGGTGAATCTCCAGCAGAAGCTAGTGATGTCTTGGGTCTCTGAACAGGTGCGCTGTGAAGACAGGTGCTACAGGGACTCTGTAGCTCGTTCTGGGTTCCCAGGTGGCGGCAGGGTCCAACAGGAATATCCGAACACCCTGCCGCCATTCCCGGGAGTTTAAATAGCCCGGGCAGTGGCTGAGCTGAGCGCCGCACGTTGGAACGCACTTCCGCGTTCCAACGTGGAGCGCAGACGTCCGCGCACCGGAAGTGACGCGGACGTGTATCTGAATGGAGCGCAACTGTCATAAGTGACAAGTCTGCGCTCCATGTGGAAGGAGTAACGCTGACGGCGTTACACCCTCCTAGAAATTCTCCGAGCACTAAGGCCCTCCTAGACATTCTCCGAGCACTAAGGCCCTCCTAGACATTCTCCGAGCACTAAGGCCCTCCTAGACATTCTCCGAGCACTAAGGCCCTCCTAGAAATTCTCCGAGCACTAAGGCCCTCCTAGACATTCACCGAGCACTAAGGCCCTGCTAGACATTTGCCGAGCACTAAGGCCCTGCTAGACATTCTCCGAGCACTAAGGCCCTGCTAGACATTCTCCGAGCACTAAGGCCCTGCTAGACATTCTCCGAGCACTAAGGCCCTGCTAGACATTCTCCGAGCACTAAGGCCCTCCTAGACATTCTCCGAGCACTAAGGCCCTCCTAGAAATTCTCTGAGCACTAAGGCCCTCCTAGACATTCACCGAGCACTAAGGCCCTGCTAGACATTTGCCGAGCACTAAGGCCCTGCTAGACATTCTCCGAGCACTAAGGCCCTCCTAGACATTCTCCGAGCACTAAGGCCCTCCTAGACATTCTCCGAGCACTAAGGCCCTCCTAGAAATTCTCTGAGCACTAAGGCCCTCCTAGACATTCACCGAGCACTAAGGCCCTGCTAGACATTTGCCGAGCACTAAGGCCCTGCTAGACATTCTCCGAGCACTAAGGCCCTGCTAGACATTCTCCGAGCACTAAGGCCCTGCTAGACATTCTCCGAGCACTAAGGCCCTGCTAGACATTCTCCGAGCACTAAGGCCCTCCTAGACATTCACCGAGCACTAAGGCCCCCCTAGGCATTCACCAGATACTAGGCAGCTGCCAAGTTTGCCTTCTGAATATTATGGATCTTGGCCTACTTCAACATCCTGAAGACTATGGAATCCTTCATAAACGATTGAAGACCCTGATCTCAAGCGTCGGGGGGGGGGGGGGGGGGGGGCAATAGGGATCAGAAGAGCGTTTCCAACCATTTGAGTATAGTTCTCAGTGACACAAACCCCGGTACAGGTGACTGTGAGGTCACACAAGGGGCAGGTTCAGATTTCTTATGACATAAATAGACCCATTTGTGATCCAGTGACCCCCCCTGAGGGCACCACCCCCGTGCATGGAATGTGTAATGTTGGTTTCATCCTGTCAGACTCCGGAGAGAAGGAGGGGGGAGGGGGGGGTCTCGTTCCACATTCTGTTTTTTTTTGCTGTTGTTTTGATGAGTCATTATATTTCCAGGCTTAGCCGTTATGCTAATTAAGCGAAAGCGTGCAATTAAATAGACAGATTGCATTTAAGGCTTCGGAATCTCGCTGGCGCTTTTCTGTTTTGTAATTTAAATTCGCTTGATAAAAGTCCTCTCTCTTTTTTTTCTTCTCCCATTTTGCCAATTCCTCCCTCGAGCAATTCAGTAGCAGGAAAATCCTCGCGCTCTCCAGCAGCGGCCGCGGCGCCATTCGACGGAGATAGAGGCCCAGATTCCCAACCGAGATACGACGGCGTATCTCCAGATACGCCGTCGTATCTCTGAGTTGCGCCGTCGTATCTATGCGCCTGATTCTTAGAATCAGTTACGCATAGATATCCATTAGATCCGACAGGCGTAAGTCTCTTACGCCGTCGGTTCTAAACTGCATTGTTTTTGGACCGCTAGGTGGCGCTTCTGTCTAATTCCGCATCGAGTATGCAAATTAGCTAGATACGCAAATGCCCGAACGTGCGCACGGCCGACACAGTAAAGTTACGACGTTTACGTTAGGCTTGTCCCGGCGTAAAGTTGCCCCTGCTATATGGTGGCGCAGCCAATGTTAAGTATGGCCGTCGTTCCCGCGTCGAAATTTGAAAAAGTTACGTCGTTTGCTTAAGTCGTTCGTGAATGGGGCTGGACGTCATTTACGTTCACGTCGAAACCAATGACGTCCTTGCGGCGTACTTTGGAGCAATGCACACTGGGAAATTCCACGGACGGCGCATGCGCCGTTCCGAAAAACGTCAATCACGTCGGGTCACAGTAGTTTAGCATAAAACACGCCCCCCTGATCCAAATTACGCCGGCCGATTTACGCTATGCCGCCGCAACTTACGGAGCAAGTGCTTTGAGAATACAGCACTTGCCCGTGTAAGTTGCGGAGGCGTAACGTAAATCGGGAGTTACGCCCGCACAATTTTACGCGGCTCTACGTGAATCTGCCCCAAAGATTCACAATTTTTTTTTTTTCAACGTTATATTTTTTTATGAAAATTCTTCAAAGCGTTCGATCGGCGTCCTTTCCCGGCCGGAGAAAAAAGTCGGGCTATTTATTTCGAATTCTCGGTTACCATGACAACGACAAGAAATGACTTCTATGGGGTGTGAAGATTCCCGCCAGCCGCAAATGTAACATAGGTGGAAGACGGCCCCAGCCGCGGCTCCTCCCAAGCCACGCCCTCTGATGCATTTCGCTCACCGCCCCCCCCCCCCCCAGGGCTTAGTCATAGAGGCGGGATCTGACTCTCACCCCCCCCCAGGGCTTAGTCATAGAGGCGGGATCTGACTCTCACCCCCCAGGGCTTAGTCATAGAGGCGGGATCTGACTCTCACCCCCCCCCCAGGGCTTAGTCATAGAGGCGGGATCTGACTCTCACCCCAGAGGGCTTAGTCATAGAGGCGGGATCTGACTCTCACCCCCCCAGGGCTTAGTCATAGAGGCGGGATCTGACTCTCACCCCACAGGGCTTAGTCATAGAGGCGGGATCTGACTCTCACCCCACAGGGCTTAGTCATAGAGGTGGGATCTGACTCTCACCCCCCCCAGGGCTTAGTCATAGAGGCAGGATCTGACTCTCACCCCCCCCAGGGCTTCGTCATAGAGGCGGGATCTGACTCTCACCCCCCAGGGCTTAGTCATAGAGGCGGGATCTGACTCTCACCCCAGAGGGCTTAGTCATAGAGGCGGGATCTGACTCTCACCCCCCCCCCAGGGCTTAGTCATAGAGGCGGGATCTGACTCTTACCCCCCCAGGGCTTAGTCATAGAGGTGGGATCTGACTCTCACCCCCCCCAGGGCTTAGTCATAGAGGCGGGATCTGACTCTCACCCCAGAGGGCTTAGTCATAGAGGCGGGATCTGACTCTCACCCCCCAGGGCTTAGTCATAGAGGCGGGATCTGACTCTCACCCCCCCAGGGCTTAGTCATAGAGGCGGGATCTGACTCTCACCCCCACAGGGCTTAGTCATAGAGGCGGGATCTGACTCTCACCCCCCCCCCCAGGGCTTAGTCATAGAGGCGGGATCTGACTCTCACCCCCACAGGGCTTAGTCATGGAGGCAGGATCTGACTCTCACCCCCACAGGGCTTAGTCATAGAGGCGGGATCTGACTCTCACCCCCACAGGGCTTAGTCATAGAGGCGGGATCTGACTCTCACCCCCCAGGGCTTAGTCATAGAGGCGGGATCTGACTCTCACCCCCACAGGGCTTAGTCATGGAGGCGGGATCTGACTCTTACCCCACAGGGCTTAGTCATAGAGGCGGGATCTGACTCTCACCCCCCAGGGCTTAGTCATAGAGGCGGGATCTGACTCTCATCCCATAGGGCTTAGTCATAGAGGCGGGATCTGACTCTCACCCCCCCCCCCCAGGGCTTAGTCATAGAGGCGGGATCTGACTCTCACCCCCACAGGGCTTAGTCATGGAGGCGGGATCTGACTCTTACCCCACAGGGCTTAGTCATAGAGGCGGGATCTGACTCTCACCCCCCCAGGGCTTAGTCATAGAGGCGGGATCTGACTCTCATCCCATAGGGCTTAGTCATAGAGGCGGGATCTGACTCTCACCCCCCCCCAGGGCTTAGTCATAGAGGCGGGATCTGACTCTCACCCCCACAGGGCTAAGTCATAGAGGCGGGATCTGACTCTCACCCCCCAGGGCTTAGTCAGAGGTGGGATCTCACTCTCACCCCCACAGGGCTTAGTCATAGAGACGGGATCTCACTCTCACCCCCACAGGGCTTAGTCACAGAGGCGGGATCTGACTCTCACCCCCACAGGGCTTATTCATAGAGGCGGGATCTGACTCTCACAGCACCTTGTACCTTGACCTTTGGCTTGTTTACTGACTATGCCTCTGCTTGTATACCTCTCCTGCTATATCTGCTACTGGACTCCGGCTTGCTCACCTTGTACCTCTGGACCCCTTTACATTACACAGCACCCTGCACCTCTGGACCCCTTTACATTACACAGCACCTTGTACCTCTGGACCCCTTTACATTACACAGCACCCTGCACCTCTGGGCCGCTTTACATTACACAGCACTCTGGATCCCTTTACATTACACAGCACCCTGCACCTCTGGACCATTTTACATTACACAGCACCCTGCACCTCTGGGCCCCTTTACATTACACAGCACCCTGCACCTCTGGACCCCTTTACATTACACAGCGCCCTGCACTTCTGGACGCCTTTACATTACACAGCCCCCTGCACCTCTGGACCCCTTTACATTACACAGCACCCTGCACCTCTGGGCCCCTTTATATTACACAGCACCTTGTATCTCTGGGCCCCTTTACATTACACAGCACCCTGCACCTCTGGGCCCCTTTATATTACACAGCACCTTGTATCTCTGGGCCCCTTTACATTACACAGCACCCTGCACCTCTGGACCCCTTTACATTACACAGCACCCTGCACCTCTGGACCCCTTTACATTACACAGCACCCTGCACCTCTGGTCCCCTTTACATTACACAGCACCCTGCACCTCTGGACCCCTTTACATTGCACAGATACAACAAAACCCTTTCCATGATGTAGGGAGTCGATCCGAGGAGCTCCACGTCAGGGTTTTCATAGACTTTCTACCTAGAGAAGATATTGGGAGTTGAGGCTGCGCGGGTCTTCTCGAGGGGCCCTCCATTACTCCCGGCACACACAAGTATGATTGGACGGAGATCTTTGATGTATATCTGGAAAGCTCGGCGCACGCAAACATCCAGAATGATAAGTAATGATGGGAGCTTCTGTTTAATTTCCCGGGCTCATCATTGTGACTTTGTAGATGAAAGGCGATGCGGAGCGCCCAGGTAATGGAAGACTTATTGCTGCTGCATATTCATCTCCTACGAGCGCGGCCCGTCTCCCGTACCCGGGCGCGTCACGTAATCCAATCTGCTTCACGTATCCATGACTTTCAATATACGCCGTTTAACCCTCGACGGACCCCGCAAGAGTCAAGCGCGGCGGGATTTTTTGTCGTAATCAATCCTTTCCGTGCGATCGCTACGTTTTCCTTTGATTTTTTTATTTAATATGCAGCATTTAGAAAAAAAAAAAAAAAAAACGCACAAACGCGGCTGATATTTGGATTTTCATCATCACCGATGTGTAACTAATAGAAGTTTTCTAATTTAAAAAGATTTATAAATAAAAATGAAAGGAGGAATAGAAAAAGTTCACGGCAAGTTTTAAAGAACAGGAAAACGCGGAGCGATCCGATCCGATCCTCGAATGATGAAATCATCGGAGCGCAACATGCAGCCGCTACAATGTTTAACCCCTTCCCTACCGTAGGGTGTCATATGACGTCCTGGACTTTACGGGGGGGGATATCTGAATGATGGGGGGAGCTACAGGCATCATGGCATGGGAGAGCCCGGAGAAGCACCGGATGGTGGCGGGAGGGGGGGAGCCATGGGCGGACCTTCATAGATGTCGCCATCCTAAATGACCACTACACTACCTCCGCACCCTCCGGCCTCTACACCCCCTCTGCCCCCTACACTACCTCCACCCCCTACGCCACCTCTGCCCCTACACTACCTCTGCCCACTCCGCCCCCTACACTACCTCTGCCCCCTACACCACCTCTGCCCCCTACACCTCCTCTGCCCACTACACTACCTCGGCCCCCTCCGCCCTCTACACCCCCTCCGCCCCCTACACCACCTCTGCCCCTACGCCACCTCTGCCCCTACGCCACCTCTGCCCCTACGCCACCTCTGCCCCCTACACTATCTCCCCCTTCCGCCCCCTACACTACCTCCGCCCCCTACACTACCTCTGCCCCCATGCCACCTCTGCCCCCTACACTATCTCCCCCCGCCGCCCCCTACACTACCTCTGCCCCCTACACCCCCTCCGCCCTCTACACTACCTACGCCCCCTACACTACCTACACCCCCTCTGCCCCCTACACTACCTCCGCCCCCTACACCACCTCTGCCCCCCCCCCCCCCCACACCCCATCCGCCCCCTACACTCCCTTCGCCACCTCTGCCCCCTACACTACCTACACCCCCTCCGCCCCCTATGCCACCTCTGTCCCCTACACTACTTCTGCCCCCTCCAGCATTTAGAAGGGAAAAAAAAACGCACAAACGCGGCTGATATTTGGATTTTCATCATCACCGATGTGTAACTAATAGGAGTTTTCTCATTTAAAAAGATTTATAAATAAAAATGAAAGGAGGAATAGAAAAAGTTCACGGCAAGTTTTAAAGAACAGGAAAACGCGGAGCGATCCGATCCGATCCTCGAATGATGAAATCATCGGAGCGCAACATGCAGCCGCTACAATGTTTAACCCCTTCCCTACCGTGTGCCGTCATATGACGTCCTGGACTTTACGGGGGGGGATATCTGAATGATGGGGGGAGCTACAGGCATCATGGCATGGGAGAGCCCGGAGAAGCACCGGATGGTGGCGGGAGGGGGGGAGCCATGGGCGGACCTTCATAGATGTCGCCATCCTAAATGACCACTACACTACCTCCGCCCCCTCCGCCCTCTACACCCCCTCTGCCCCCTACTCTACCTCCGCACCCTCCGGCCTCTACACCCCCTCTGCCCCCTACACTACCTCCACCCCCTACGCCACCTCTGCCCCTACACTACCTCTGCCCACTCCGCCCCCTACACTACCTCTGCCCCCTACACCACCTCTGCCCCCTACACCTCCTCTGCCCACTACACTACCTCGGCCCCCTCCGCCCTCTACACCCCCTCCGCCCCCTACACCACCTCTGCCCCTACGCCACCTCTGCCCCTACGCCACCTCTGCCCCTACGCCACCTCTGCCCCCTACACTATCTCCCCCTTCCGCCCCCTACACTACCTCCGCCCCCTACACTACCTCTGCCCCCATGCCACCTCTGCCCCCTACACTATCTCCCCCCGCCGCCCCCTACACTACCTCTGCCCCCTACACCCCCTCCGCCCTCTACACTACCTACGCCCCCTACACTACCTACACCCCCTCTGCCCCCTACACTACCTCCGCCCCCTACACCACCTCTGCCCCCCCCCCCCACACCCCATCCGCCCCCTACACTCCCTTCGCCACCTCTGCCCCCTACACTACCTACACCCCCTCCGCCCCCTATGCCACCTCTGTCCCCTACACTACTTCTGCCCCCTCCAGCATTTAGAAGGGAAAAAAAACGCACAAACGCGGCTGATATTTGGATTTTCATCATCACCGATGTGTAACTAATAGGAGTTTTCTCATTTAAAAAGATTTATAAATAAATAAAAATGAAAAAGTTCACGTCAAGTTTTAAAGAACAGGAAAACGCGGAGCGATCCGATCCTCAAATGATGAAATCATCGGAGCGCAACATGCAGCCGCTACAATGTTTAACCCCTTCCCTACCGTGTGCCGTCATATGACGTCCTGGACTTTACGGGGGGGGGGGGGATATCTGAATGATGGGGGCAGCTACAGACATCATGATGGCATGGGAGAGCCCGGAGAAGCACCGGAGGACGGCAGGAGGGGGGGGGGGGACCCATCCGGTGCTTCTCTGGGCTCTCCCGTGCCATCGGGGGCCCGGAGAACGAATCGGCCGGCTTCGGAGGGGGACCATAGAGATTTTCAGTGACCAGATGGTCACCGGTCATCTCTATGACTGTCGGAGGCCCGGGTGCCGACGTTATGACGTCACTCCCGGGGTACCCGGAAGTAAACAAAGCCGCAATCGCGGCTGAAAGCATGAGATTGGTGAATTTTTTTTTTCCCGATCTCATGCTTTCCAGCCTGGAGGAGAGATGTGGGGGGAGGGGGAGGTCTTATTAACCCCGCCCCCCCCGCATCTCTCCATAAAGAGGACCTGTCGCACACCATTCCTATTACAATCCTTGTAATAGGAATAAAAGCGATCAAATTTTTTTTTATAAAAAAATAAAAAAAATTAAGTAACAAATTTAATAAAATAAAAAATGTAAAAAAAGTGTAATTTTTTTTAAAAATAGGTAAAAAAATACACACCTAAATCCCGCCCACATATGTAAATGTTGTTCAAACCACACATGTGAGGTATCGCCGCGTGCGTTAGAGCGAGAGCAATAATTCTAGCGCTAGGCCTCCTCTGTAACTTTAAACTGTTAACCTGTAAAAAAAAAGAAAGCGTTGCCTATGGAGATTTTCAAATACCGAAGTCTGGTGCCATTCCATGAGTGTGCGCAATTTTTAAGGGTGACATGTTAGGTATCAATTTACTCGGCGTAACATCATCTTTCACATTATACAAGAAAATTGGGCTAACTTTACTGTTTACCAATCTGTGTTACCTATCAGTGCCCACCAGTGCTGCCAATCAGTGCCACCTATCAGTGCCAATCAGGGCCCAACAGTGCTGCCAATCAGTGCTGCCAATCAGTGCTGCCTAACAGTGCCACCAATCGGTGCCCACCACTGCCCATGAAGGCTGTGTATCAGTGCCAATCAGGGCCCAACAGTGCTGCCAATCAGTGCTGCCAATCAGGGCTGCCTATCAGTGCCAATCATTGCTGCCTAACCGTGCCACCAATCAGTGCCCACCACTGCCCATGAAGGCTGTGTATCAGTGCCACCAATCAGTGCCAACCAGGGCACATCAGTGTGGCCTATCACTGCTGCTAATCAGTGCCCATGAGTGCTGCCAATCAGTGCCACCTATCAGTGCCAATCAAAGCCCAACAGTGTAACCTATAAGTGCTACCTACCCCTTTGCCAATCAGTGCCGCCTATCAATGGCAATCATTGCTGCCTAACAATGCCACCAATCACTGCCCATCAGTGCCAACAATATGTGATGCCTGTCAGTGGGCATCAGTGCCGCCTATGTGTATGAACTCATTTGGGGGGAAATTATATTTCCCATTGCACCCGCCACCTTATAAAAGCTCATAATAAAACCATGGATAACATTGTATCTGTAAAGGATTGTTGTGCCATAAATCAGATAAATGGGGTGAAGAGGGCGCCTGGCGCGCCCGGCAGGCTGGTTCCGGTATCTTTAGCACTGGGGGGGGGGGGGGGGGGTCCTTCTCCTTGTAATAGACTTCTCTATACTCCTCCCTCCCCCCGGACCAGACATGGTCGGATGGAATCGGGTGATGAGCGCCGGAATGGTAAAGACTCGGATAACACGCTATTAATTACAGAACACCGGGGCACGTCATCGTGTTAATTACAGCGAGCCGCGCGCTTAGAAGAGCCACTGCCCTGCCAGCCCAACGCCGAGGAGTAATTATTTTTCCTCAAGATTCTCTTCTTCTTCTTTTTTTTTTTTTTCATTTATTTGATGAGTCCGACTTTCACATCTCGTTATAACGGGTCTCTGGCGAGGAAAGTCACTTAGCATAAATTAATTCTGCGGAATGGCTCTTTATACCTGCGCTACGGCCCCGCCGCCGCCGCAAAAACGCCGGTGGAAACCAAAATCTTTACAAAATTGCTTTCATCTTCCTGAAATTAGATGAAGTGAGCGGGTGAGGGGCTTTGATGACAATGCCGCTCTAATTATTATCTTTGTTTATATTCTTTCTAAGAGCCGAAATCTCTTCCCGCCGCCGCGCCTTCGCAAATAACGGCCTCCGCCTTCACCGGCTCTTAAACCCGCTACTTCACTTCTAATCACTTTTATATCGAGTACAATGAGTTGTTGTTGTAGCTCTTCTATGTATAGAGCCATGGGCGGACCTTCATAGATGTCGCCATCCTAAATGACCACTATACTACCTCCGCCCCCTCCACCCTCTACACCCCCTACACTACCTCCGCCCCTCTGCCATCTTCACCCCCTCTGCCCCCTACACTACCTCCGCCCTCTACACCCCCTCTGCCCCCTACACTACCTCCGCCCTCTACACCCCTTCTGCCCCCTACACTACCTCCGCCCCCTCTGCCCTCTACACCCCCTCTGCCCTCTACACCCCCTCTGCCCCCTACACTACCTCCCCCCTCTGCCATCTTCACCCCCTCTGCCCCTACACTACCTCCGCCCCCTCAGCCCTCTACACCCCCTCTGCCCCCTACACTACCTCCCCCCCTCTGCCATCTTCACCCCCTCTGCCCTTACACTACCTCCGCCCCCTCCACTACCTCCGCCCCCTTCCGCCCTCTACACCCCCTCTGCCCCTACACTACCTCCGCCCCCTCTGCCCCTACACTACCTCCGCCCCCTCTGCCCCCTACACTACCTCCACCCCCTCAGCCCTCTACACCCCCTCTGCCCCCTACACTACCTCCGCCCTCTTCACCCCCTCTGCCCCCTCTGCCCCCTACCCCACCTCTGCCCCCTACACCCCCTCTGCCCCTACACTACATCTGCCCCCTCCGCCCCCTACACCCCCTCTGCCCCCTACACCCCCTACACTACCTCCACCCCCTCCGCCCTCTACACCCCCTCCGCCCCCTATGCCACCTCTGCCCCTTACACTACCTCCGCCCCTACGCCACCCCTGCCTCTTACACTACCTCCGCCCCCTCTGCCCCCTACACTACCTCTGCTCCCTCCACCCCTACACCACCTCTGCCCTCTAAACCCCCTCTGCCCCCTATACTACCTCCGCCCCTCTGCCATCTTCACCCCCTCTGCCCCCTACACTACCTCCACCCCCTCAGCCCTCTATACCCCCCCGGCCCTTACACTACCTCTGCCTCCTCAGCCCTCTACACCCCCTCTGCCCCCAACACTACCTCTGCCCTCTACACCCCCTCTTCCCCCTTCACTACCTCCACCCCCTCCGCCACCTCTGCCCCCTACACCACCTCTCCCCCCTACACCACCTCTGCCCCCTACACCACCTCTCCCCCTACACCACCTCTCCCCCCTACACCACCTCTGCCCCCTACACCACCTCCGCCCCCTACACCACCTCCGCCCCCTACACTACCTCCACCCCCTCTGCCCTCTACACCCCCTCCACCCCTACACCACCTCTGCCCCCTAAACCCCCTCTGCCCCCTACACTACCTCCACCCCCTCTGCCCTCTACACCCCCTCCGCCCCCTACGCCACCCCTGCCCCTTACACTACCTCCGCCCCCTACGCCACCCCTGCCCCCTACACTACCTCCGCCCCTACGCCACCCCTGCCTCTTACACTACCTCCGCCCCCTCTGCCACCTCTGCCCCCTACACTACCTCTGCTCCCTCCACCCCTACACCACCTCTGCCCTCTAAACCCCCTCTGCCCCCTATACTACCTCCGCCCTCTACACCCCCTCTGCCCCCTACACTACCTCTGCTCCCTCCACCCCTACACCACCTCTGCCCCCTAAACCCCCTCTGCCCCCTACACTACCTCCACCCCCTCTGCCCTCTACACCCCCTACGCCACCCCTGCCCCTTACACTACCTCCGCCCCCTACGCCACCCCTGCCCCCTACACTACCTCCGCCCCCTACGCCACCTCTGCCCCCTACACTACCTCCACCCCCCTACGCCACCTCTGCCCCCTACACTACCTCCGCCCTCTCCGCCACCTCTGCCCCCTACACTACCTCCGCCCCCTCTGCCCCCTACACTACCTCCGCCCTCTACACCCCCTACACTACCTAGTTACTTATTTAGTCAGGTTGAAAAAAGACACAAGTCCATCAAGTTCAACCATAAGAAATAAAATAATAATAATATCGTACAATCCCATACACCCAACTCCATACCCACAGATCATCCAGAGGAAGGCAAAAACCCCAGCAGAGCATGAGATCCAATTTGCTACAGCAGGGGAAAGATTCCTTCCTGATCCCCCGAGAGGAAATCGGATTTTCCCCGGATCACCTTTACCTACAAATCTTAGTACTCAGTTATATTCTGTACATCTAGGAAAGAATCCAGACCTTTCTTATAGCAATCTACTGATCTGGCCAGAACCACCTCTGGAGGGAGTCTGTTCCACATTTTCACAGCTCTTACTGTGAAGAAACATATCAGGGAACAGACGATCGATGACGGCGCCACAACGAAGAACAGGGAAGGCGTGTTTACACTCACCACTCCCAGTTCTTCAGCTCCGGTGACCGATCGCGGGACACCGGCGGCGATCGGGTGCGCGGGTCCCGCGGCTGGGCTCTTAAAGGCGACTTATTTGTACGTGCCTGTGCCCTGCCGTGCCATTCTGCCGAGGTATATGTGCAGGAGGCGGTCCTTAAGTGGTTAAAGCGTTGCCTATGGAGATTTATAAGTATCGTAGTTTGCGGCCATTTCGCAAGCGTGCGCAATTTAACACGTTAGGTATCTATTTACTCGGCAATAACATCAGTGTTTAGTTATTTTTTTTTTTTTTTATTAACGAAAGTGGGGCAGATCCACAGAGCGAGTACGCCGGCGTATCTACTGATATCTACTGATACGCCGGCGTACTTTCAAATTACCCGCGTCGTATCTTTAGTTTGAATCCTCAAACCAAGATACAACGGCATCTGGGTTAGATCCGACAGGCGTACGCCTTCGGATCGTAGATGCAATACTTCGGCGTCCGCTGGGTGGCGTTCACGTTGTTTTCCGCGTCGGGTATGCAAATTAGCTATTT
Organism: Rana temporaria; assembly: GCF_905171775.1. NCBI lineage: Eukaryota > Metazoa > Chordata > Amphibia > Anura > Ranidae > Rana > Rana temporaria. Next base: position 2,142,666 of record NC_053491.1, on the reverse strand, counting down.
CCGACGATCCACGAACGTACGCGCGGCCGGCGCATTTTTTTACGGCGTATCTAGTCGGCTTTTTCCGGCGTATAGTTAAAGCTGGTATTTCGTCGCGTATAGTTAGACCTGCCATGTTAAGTATGGCCGTCGTTCCCGCGTTTATTTAGAATTTTTTTTTTTTGCGTAAGTCGTCCGTGAATCGGGATTGCGTAATTCACGTCTAGGTTTAAAAAAATGACGTCGTTGCGTCATTTAGCGCAATGCACGGCGGGAAATTTAGAAACGGAGCATGCGCATTTCATTCGGTGCGGGGACCCGCTTCATTTAAATGAAACACGCCCCCTAATCGCCGATTTGAATTCCGCCGCCAGAGATAGACTACGCCGCCGTAACTTACGGCGCAAATTCTTTTGGGGATTCGAACCGGCCAAAAGTAAGTTACAGCGGCGTAGCGTATCTCACATACGCTGCGCCCATCTATTTCTATGTGGACCTGCCCCCAGTGTCTTTTATTTTTACTGAAGAAAAAAAAACGCGTTTGAAAAAACTGCTCAAGTACCACGTGACATAAAAAACGACCGCCATTTTATTCCCTAGGGTCTCTGCTAAAAAATATTGGCCCAGATTCAGGTAGATTTGCGCTCTATTTGCGGAGGCGCAGGGCAACGATTTTGCCCTGCGCCCCCGCAAATATTTTGCGCTGCCCTCGATTCACGGAGCAGTAGCTCCGTAAATTGCGAGGGCGCGCTGGCAAAATTGCCCGGCGTAAGCGCGCGCAATGTAAATGATCCCGCCGGGGGCGGGAATCATTTAAATTAGGCGCGCTCCCGCGCCGAGCGTAGAGCGCATGCTCCGTCGGGAAACTTTCCCGACGTGCATTGCGGCAAATGACGTCGCAAGGACGTCATTTGCTTCAAAGTGAACGTGAATGGCGTCCAGCGCCATTCACGAATCACTTACGCAAACGACGTAGATTTCAAATTTCGCGACGCGGGAACGACGGGTATCCTTAGCATTGGCTGCGCCTGCCGTTAGCAGGTGCAGCCTTGCGCTAAGCACGCCGTACGGAAACAACGTAACTTGCGTACGCAGGGCCCGCGCAACATTGTGAATCGGTGTTAGTGTGCAATTTGCATACTATACGCTGATCACAATGGGAGCGCCCCCTAGCGGTCAACGCAAGAATGCAGCCTAAGATATGCGGGCATAAGAGCCTTTATGCCGCGCAGATTTTAGGCTGCAGACGGCGTTACGAGGTTCCTGAATCAGGAGCATTCGTAACGCCGGAGCAAGTAAGCAATTGCGCTGCGTTACCTATGGTTACACAGGCGCAATTGCTTCTTGAATCTGGGCCATTGTAGCCACAAATCTCATCTGCCGCAAAGAAATCTCATATCCCGGGGGGGGGGGGGGGAGGAGAAATATTCTCGCTAAACAATGTTACCCTTCAGAAGATTTCTTCCACCGATGATACAAAGTAACGAGAACGATGAAATTGCGGCACATTGGAGGAATTTTCAGCTTCTAATTCTCCATCAATCATTCCGGAAAACACAAGAAGAACCTCGTCTGGGCTTTTCCCGCGCTCGGCGGGCCGCCGCTTTATAGCGACGTAAAATAAAACAGCTTGTGCTCGATTGACTGCAAATCAATGTGGAGAAATACTACCCAGCGAGCCGAGGGGTAAAAAAACGGTCGATACCGCTTTAAATATTCATATAAAAATCTGAAACCGAATATATCAGGAGAGATAAGGAAGACGGGAAGAAGAATTGTACAGATCGGGGGAGGGGTCCGGTTCAGACGGGGCGGCTGAGGAACTCAAAGCTCCCAAAACTGATCGGGGGCCTCGGGTGATACACAGAGATGAAACAAATCCTCCTACAGAAGCTGTACCTGTTTATCTGCAGCACTCTCTCCTCTACATCTGTTCAAAGTCTTGAATTTACACAGCATTTCTTAGCTCTAGCAGGCAGGGGGGGGGGGGCGGGGGTCTGATGTCACACACTGTACAGCATAGAGCAGGGAGCTGAGTGTAATCTGACACCTGAGTGGGGCGGAATGGACACACCCCTTCTACACAGTCTCTAGGGAAACATGCACAGCTGAGGCTGTCAATCGCCTGCTGTACTGGAGGAAGCAGGCTGTCTCCTGGGATTATTGCTGGACGGGGGCAGGCTGTCTCCTGGGATTATTGCTGGAGGGAGCAGGTTGTCTCCTGGGATTATTGATGGAGGGGGCAGACCATCTCCTGCTATTATTGCTGGAGGGAGCAGGCTGTCTGTTGGGATTATTGCTGGACGGGCAGGCTGTCTCCTGGGATTATTGCTGAAGGGGGCAGACCATCTCCTGGGATTATTGCTGGAGGGAACAGGCTGTCTGTTGGGATTATTGCTGGACGGGCAGGCTGTCTCCTGGGATTATTGCTGGAGGGAGCAGGCTGTCTCCTGGGATTATTGCTGGACGGGCAGGCTGTCTCCTAGGATTATTGCTGGAGGGGGGCAGGCCATCTCCTTGGATTATTGCTGGAGGGGGGCAGGCCATCTCCTTGGATTATTGCTGGAGGGGGGCAGGCCATCTCCTTGGATTATTGCTGGAGGGGGGAAGACCATCTCCTTGGATTATTGCTGGAGGGGGGCAGGCCATCTCCTTGGATTATTGCTGGAGGGGGGAAGACCAACTCCTGGGATTTTTGCTGGAGGGGGACAGCCGGTCCGTCTCCATGTGTTTGCACTATAGAGGAGAGCGGGACTGGGTCCGTGTCCGCTCTACATAGAGGAGCGGACATGAACCTGTCACGACCTGTTCAGCAGGGATCAGGTGAGACATCCCCCCCCCCCCCCAGCTGGGTTCTATCTGACTTCTCCCAATGAGAAGCTCACAGTGTGCAGTGAAACCCAAGGAAGCTATTTCAGTCCAGGAGAGAGTACAAGCGCGCGAGACTGAAGGGAAGGCCGGAGTTCATTTGTAAAGTTTTATCACCCGGCAGCTCCTTCGGCTGGCAGCGGACCTCTATAGCCCACGGCCATTTATTGCTCTTTTATTGCACAGCTAAGTGCTTCCTGCGATCCAGATGCATTTCCTATCGATTTCACACACGCCAGGCGAGAAGGGGAGCGATCCTCTATTGGTTTAATAATAATGATGACAATTAAACAAATGACAGGCCGCCTGTAAAGGACATTTCAGCGAGGAGCCCGGCGCGTTGGGTTCAGCGGTGGCGAATATTATGGGCTGGCAGACACCTTTCTGGTAGACACAAATCACTCTTCAATATCACAAACAGGAACCTAAAGAGCTTCTATTTGTAGACTTTTATTGCTCTTCAAAGAAAGTTCCATCGACGGCTCTAAAATCATCCTGGCAACGGCGGCTACCAGAAAACACGGCTCCGTTATTACACCACGGACAATGTAAACGCAGAGAACAATGGAGCGTCGGTTTCCGTACTTCTCCATCGACAAACAAATTTCCCCCGTGAGCTGTAACATGAAAAGACAGAGGAGTCGTATATAACATCGGGAAAACATCGTCCAAAGAGTCCACCATCTATAAACCAAGAAAACACCGTCCACCGTCTATAAATAGAGAAAACACCGTACAAAGAGTCCACCATCTATAAACCAAGAAAACACCGTCCACCGTACAAAGAGTCCACCATCTATAAACCAAGAAAACACCGTCCACCGTACAAAGAGTCCACCATCTATAAACCAAGAAAACACTGTCCACCGTACAAAGAGTCCACATCTATAAATAGAGAAAACACCGTCCACCGTAAAAAGAGTCCACCATCTAAACACGTAGAAAACACCGTACAAAGAGTCCACCATCTATAAACCAAGAAAACACCGTCCAAAGAGTCCACCATCTATAAACCAAGAAAACACCGTCCACCATACAAAGAGTCCACCATCTATAAATAGAGAAAACACCGTCCCCCGTACAAAGAATCCACCATCTATAAATGTAGAAAACACCGTCCATCGTACAAAGAGTCCACCATCTATAAATCAAGAAAACACCGTCCATTATACAAAGAGTCCACCATCTAAACACGTAGAAAACACCGTCCACCGTACAAAGAGTCCACCATCTATAAACCAAGAAAACACCGTCCACCGTACAAAGAGTCCACCATCTATAAATAGAGAAAACACCGTCCACCGTACAAAGAGTCCACCGTCTAAAAATAGAGAAAACACCGTCCCCCGTACAAAGAGTCCACCATCTATAAACGTAGAAAACACCGTCCATCATACAAAGAGTCCACCATCTATAAATAGAGAAAACACCGTCCCCCGTACAAAGAGTCCACCATCTATAAATAGAGAAAACACCGTCCCCCATACAAAGAGTCCACCATCTATAAACATAGAAAACACCGTCCACCGTACAAAGAGTCACCATCTATAAACCAAGAAAACACTGTCCACCGTACAAAGAGTCCACCATCTATAAATAGAGAAAACACCATCCACCGTACAAAGAGTCCACCATCTATAAATAGAGAAAACACCGTCCCCTGTACAAAGAGTCCACCGTCTATAAACATAGAAAACACCGTCCACCGTACAAAGAGTCCACCATCTATAAACCAAGAAAACACCGTACAAAGAGTCCACCGTCTATAAACCAAGAAAACACTGTCCACCGTACAAAGAGTCCACCATCTATAAACCAAGAAAACACCGTCCACCATACAAAGAGTCCACCATCTATAAACCAAGAAAACACAGTCCACCCTACAAAGAGTCCACCATCTATAAACGTAGAAAACACCGTCCACCATACAAAGAGTCCACCATCTATACACGTAGAAAACACTGTCCATCTTACAAAGAGTCCACCGTCTATAAACCAAGAAAACACCGTACAAAGAGTCCACCGTCTATAAACCAAGAAAACACCGTCCACCATACAAAGAGTCCACCGTCTATAAACCAAGAAAACACCGTCCACCATACAAAGAGTCCACCATCTATAAACCAAGAAAACACCGTCCACCGTACAAAGAGTCCACCGTCTATAAACCAAGAAAACACCGCCCCCTGTACAAAGAGTCCACCATCTATAAGCCAAGAAAACACCGCCCCCCGTACAAAGAGTCCACCATCTATAAACCAAGAAAACACCGCCCCCCGTACAAAGAGTCCACCATCTATAAACCGAGAAAACACCGTCCACCGTACAAAGAGTCCACCATCTATAAATAGAGAAAACACTGTCCACCGTACAAAGAGTCCACCATCTATAAACGTAGAAAACACCGTCCACCGTACAAAGAGTCCACCATCTATAAACTTAGAAAACACCGTACAAAGAGTCCACCATCTATAAACCAAGAAAACATCGTCCAAAGAGTCCACCGTCCATAAATAGAGAAAACACCATCCACCGTACAAAGAGTCCACCATCTATAAACCAAGAAAAAGCCATACAAAGAGTCCACCATCTATAAACCAAGAAAACATCGTCCAAAGAGTCCACCGTCCATAAATAGAGAAAACACCATCCACCGTACAAAGAGTCCACCATCTATAAACGTAGAAAACATCGTCCACCGTACAAAGAGTCCACCATCTATAAATGTAGAAAACACTGTACAAAGAGTCCACCATCTATAAACGTAGAAAACACCGTCCACCGTACAAAGAGTCCACCATCTATAAACCAAGAAAACACTGTCCACCGTACAAAGAGTCCACCATCTATAAATGTAGAAAACACTGTACAAAGAGTCCACCATCTATAAATGTAGAAAACACTGTACAAAGAGTCCACCATCTATAAATAGAGAAAACACCGTCCACCGTACAAAGAGTCCACCATCTATAAACGTAGAAAACACCGTCCACCGTACAAAGAGTCCACCATCTATTGTTTATAAACCGGTACAAAGTGCAAACCTTTACTGATCACTTTGTTTACTGAAATCTGCTCTGTGATTGGTTGTTATGGGTTAGTGTTCCAATATCACTGGAGGCAATTCATAATCAATTTTAAAGATACCGAACCACCTGGGGGGGTTTCCCCGGACAGATCATATAATTCTATATAGTTATTTTCTCTGTTCCTATTTTCTGTCAGATGTTACAGTGATTTATGAAGACTGTGTTGTGCCAAGTCTTCATCCAACCTTGCCCAGGTAGGTCTCCGTGTGTGTGTGCCAGTTGGGCAGGACTGGTGCGGAGGGTCAGTTTGTGAGGACTGGACAGAAGATCAGCCAGGCGTGGTTGGTGGCAGCCAGGTGGGCTAGCATTTTCTTGCAAGCAGGTGGAGCTGGGATCAGTGTCCACAGGGAAGCAGAAGGAAAGATGTCATGCTGTTTGCTCAAACTGTGCCATTTTTGTCAAGGGACTGAAAGTTCCTGCCTGTAATGGGCCTTTGAGGGAATCCTGCCAGGTCCCTCAGGTGCCGCAGAGTGGAAACCAAGTTTGTGAGGGCGGAAGGTAGAAGAGGACTTTCAGAAACAGGGAGGAAGTTGTCCCTGGTTCTGTGTTTGAATACGGTATTTTCAAGTTGGGCATCCCATAATTCCCCACCCCCATCCAAGTTATCATTTATCATCCCCTCATCAAATAACAAAAACAAGCCAAAGACCGTTTTCTGAGTTGACGTGAAGGAAGGAAAATGCTTTGTGACTGGCTGTGCAGCAGTGGGGGACCCGGCACATCAGTGACCCCCTACAGAGGTCGTGCTGCAGACATATTTATGGTGCAGAAGCCAGGCAAACATTTAGTGGACAAGTCGTGGATAAATGGTAGACGGCTAGGCCTGGCGTTCCTCCATAGCGAAGAAAACAAAATGGTCTCCTGGGAGAGTGCGGCTTTTCCCAGACTTAGCCGGATCCAGAGCGGTGGGGTTCTCTCTCATACGAAGCTCCCCAACAACGTCAGGCCTGTTGTAGCCTCTGGACGTCTTTGCCGGAGTTTTCAGAAATTCTCCGGTGAGATGATCCTCGGGGGGAATCACATCCACTTCCACCCGCCCATTCCATAGATTTTTTATGACCTACACCATATAAAGAGCACTTTTACTGTAATTACTGAGAAAACACAAGACGTCAGGGGGGGGTACATAGAGGGGGAGGGGGGGCTGTAAAACGAAGGGGAGAACATAAATCACCGTAGACGTCTCTCACCTCTAGGAAAGCGAAGGGACTGGACGGGAGGCCTATTTATCATATTCCTGGAGCCTGTCAGCCGGCTAACCAGACAACACAAGGAGAGTCAATAAAGTGCGATGGATAATTCCCCGCCTCGGACTTGTCTGCCGTTTCATTTAGTGAATAAAAGACTCTTCCATGGAGGGTTCCCTTCCCTCCCGCCTTAGTTGGCCGTCTTCTAAATGCCGTCTCTGAACTAAGCAATTAAATAGCTCCGCCGCGCCGATGGAAGGAGGAGATGAAGGATCCGTCCACTCATAGAGGATGGCAGAGACCGGATGGTACCAGAAGGGCAACCCTCAAAGAACCCTCACCTGATGGTACCAGAAGGGCAACCCTCAAAGAACCCTTAAAGAATCAAAGGACCTTCAAAAGACCCAAAAAGAACGCTCAAAGGACCCTCAAAAAACCCGCAAAGGACCCTCAAAGAACCCTCAAAAGACCTTCAAAGGACCCTCAAAGAACCCTCAAAAGACCTTCAAAGGACCCTCAAAGAACCCTCAAAGGACCCTCAAAGGACCCTCAAAAGACCCTCAAAAGACCCCTCAAAGGACCCTCAAAGGATCCTCAAAGGACCCAAGAGATCACTCAAAGGACCCTCATAGAACCCTCAAAAGACCTTCAAAGGACCCTCAAAGAACCCTCAAAGGATCCTCAAAGATCCCTCAAAGGACCCTCAAAGATCCCTCAAAAGACCTTCAAAGGACCCTCAAAGATCCCTCAAAGGACCCTCAAAGGACCCTCAAAGGACCCTCAAAGATCCCTCAAAGGACCCTCAAAGATCCCTCAAAGGACCCTCAAAGGACCCTCAAAGGACCTTCAAAGGACCCAAGAGATCCCTCAAAGGACCCTCATAGAACCCTCAAAAGACCTTCAAAGGACCCTCAAAGAACCCTCAAAGAACCCTCAAAGATCCCTCAAAGGACCCTCAAAGATCCCTCAAAGAACCCTCAAAGATCCCTCAAAAGACCCTCAAAGATCCTCAAAGGACCCTCAAAGGACCCTCAAAGAATCAAAGGACCCTCAAAGGACCTTCAAAAGACCCAAAAAGAACGCTCAAAGGACCCTTAAAAACCCCGCAAAGGACCCTCAAAGGACCCTCAAAAGACCTTCAAAGGACCCTCAAAGAACCCTCAAAGATCCCTCAAAGGACCCTCAAAGATCCCTCAAAGGACTCTCAAAGATCCTCAAAGGACCCTCAAAGATCCCTCAAAGATCCTCAAAGGACTCTCAAAGGACCCTCAAAGATCCTCAAAGGACCCTCAAAGATTCCTCAAAAGACCCTCAAATATTCCTTTAAAGGACCCTCAAAAGATCCTCAAAGGACCCCACACTGGACGCATGCGGAGCTATGAACCTCTCTGCTGAAAGCTTGAAGACGACCCAACGTGGTTCTAAAGGCTGAAGGTTTTTTTTTTTTTAACACTCATTCATTCTCTGCAGTAAAGTGGTTGTAAACCTCAGACATGAAATCTGAACAAAGCACATCCCTCTTTAGTGTGTACGTTTCTCAGTCCGGAGCACTAAGGACCCATTCACACCGGAGCAATTATCTGCTCGAAGCTCAAAAAAGTTGAAGGAGAAAAAAAACAAATCAACGATTCTCTATGGAGACGAGTCGCATCTCCACTCCGAGCCGCCTGAAGCTCAAACCAGTTCTGGAGCTTTTTTTTTTGGCGCCCGAATCGGGAAGATTTGGGTGTTTTTGTGGCGCATTCGTATTTCCATAGAAATGAATGAAAATGCGCTATTCACACTTTTTTTGTGTGTGTTTTTGCACGATTTCTACGTACGTTTTTTGCCCAATTTTCTGCTCAAATAAAAAAAAGTAAAAAATAAAATAGTAATAATTTATGAATAAATAAATGTAAAATTAATACACAAATAACTAAAACTCATCGGGCCGGATTCACAGTCAGCCTACGCCGACCTATCTATTGATACGCCGCGTAAGTTCTGTGATGCGCCGTCGTATCTATGCGCCGTATTCAGGGAACCAGATACGCCTGAATTTTGCCAAGATACGACCGACGTAAGTCTCCTACGCCGTCGGATCTTGGGCGCATATTTACGCTGGCCGCTAGGGGCGCTTCCGTTGATTTACGCGTCGAATATGTAAATGAGCGAGATACGCCGATTCACGAACGTACTTGCGCCCGTCGCAGTAAGCTACGCCGTTTACGTAAGGCGTACGTCCGGCGTAAAGTTACCCCTGCTATATGAGGCGCAGCCAATGCTAAGGTATGGACGAAGACACAGCCGTAGGATTTTACGTTGTTTACGTAAGTCGTACGTGAATGGGGCTGGGCGTAGGTTACGTTCACGTCATTGCCATTGAGCCGTCGTATCTTAGGGCGTCATTTCGATGTAATTCTGAGCATGCACGCGCATGCGCCGTTCGTACGGCGCTTCATTTACATGGGGTCACGGTTAATTTCAATACAACACGCCCACTACCTGCCTACTTTGAATTAGGCGGGCTTACACCGGCCCATTTACGTTATGCCGCCGTAACTTAGGGAGCAAGTGCTTTGTGAATACTGGCCCAGATTCAGGTAGCCTTGCTACCCGCGATTCACGGAGCAGTAGCTCCGTAAATTGCGTGGGCGCTCCGGCAAGATGCCCGGCGTAAGCGCGCGCAATTTAAATGATCCCGTAGGGGGCGGGAATCATTTAAATTAGGCGCGTTTTCGCGCCGAGCGCATGCTCCGTCGGGAAACTTTCCCGATGTGCATTGCGGTAAATGACGTCGCAAGGACGTCATTTGCTTCAAAGTGAACGTGAATGGCGTCCAGCGCCATTCACGAATCACTTATGCAAACGACGCAAATTTCAAATTTCGCGACGCGGGAACGACGGGTATACTTTAGCATTAGGGTCTATAGCAGGGGCAGCCTTACGCGAAACCCGACATACGCAAACAATGTAAACTGCGTACGCAGGGCTCGCGTAACATTGTGAATCGGCGTTAGTATGCAATTTGCATACTCTACGCTGACCACTACGGGAACGCCACCTAGCGCCCTGCGCAAGAATGCAGCCTAAGATATGCGGACATAAGAGCCTTATGCCAGTCATTTCTTAGGCTGCAGTCGGCGTTACGAGCTTCCTGAATCAGGAGCATTTGTTACGCCGGCGCAAGTAAGCAATTGCGCTGCGTAACTATGGTTACGCAGATGCAATTGCTTCTTGAATCTGGGCCACTGTACTCGCCTCTCTATGTTACGTCGGCGTAGCGCATATGAGATGCGCTACGCCCGCACAGAGATACGCCGATCTCTCTGAATCTGGCCCATCATAAATAAGTAAAAAAAAGAAAAAAAAAAAGAATGATCTGTAATAATACATTAATAAATAATAATTAACCTAAAAAAAAATATTAAATACATTATTATTACTTTATTATTATCATTATTATTAATAATAATAATGTATTTCATATTTTTTTAGGTTATTATTATTATTATTAATAATAATAATAATAATAATAATAATAATAATAATCCTAAAAAAAATATAAAATACATTATTATTATTAATAATAATGATAATAATAAAGTAATAATAATGTATTTAATATTTTTTTTAGATTTATTATTATTATTATTATTATTATTATTAATCATAATAATAATATAACAATAGACACCCAGACGCGAATAAAAAATACATTATTAACAATAATAATATTTATTTTGGGGGGGGGGGATAGGACGGGGGAGGGGAAGAAGGGGGGGGATAGGACGGGGGAGGGGAAGAAGGGGGGGGATAGGACGGGGAGGGGAAGAGGGGGGGGGATAGGACGGGGGAGGGGAAGAAGGGGGGGATAGGACGGGGGAGGGGGAGAAGGGGGGGGCGCAGCTTTGTTAAAGGTAATGGCACACGCTGCATTATAACCCCTCGATTGCTGGAGCAATTAAAGAGCCACAGGAGAGCCAATGGCCGGTGCTGAGCAAGACTAATTATAACCAGCGGGACGCTCCATTAGCCGGGAACTTGTTGGATCCGGGAAAACGCTAAATAACATTAACCCCTTCCCTCCCCCTCCCCCTCCCGGAGAACGGCTGGAAGGGAAATAATAAAATAAAGGTCAGTGTGGTCGGTGTGGTCAGTTTTCTGGCTGTGCCGGGAAATCAACCTGCTCTCCTTCATGTCCTGATACGCCCACCCCCCCCTGCACAGCCATTCACTGGGAAGATCGGTGCACTGCAGGTTATCCTCCCTGAACTCCTTATGCACCTGAGAACAAGGGGTGTGTGATCACTTACATACAAGGGGGGAAGGGATGTATTATGTGTTTTTCTTTTTTATATGGTTTACAAAGGTTTTGCCTTTCTTTTTTATTTTAAACAGAATGGGTTGTCCTGCAAGGCGAGGGGTTCACATAGGGTCTACAGCTCATGTTTAATCACTGGGTCTCTGTGCTTCTCTATGACATGCAGGCAGATCATGGCTGGTGGGAGGGGCCAGCATGGGGGGGGGGGCTGTATATAACTTCCCGAAAACATCTCAGCCCCCCCAGGCCTCAGTACTCCCCTCATGGGCCCTCAGTCCCGATACAAGCAATGGATGGGCTCTTGGGATGTGTGAAATACATCTTGCCAACCATTGCGTCTACAGTCCTCGACCTTTTCCCGACCATCGCGTCTTTGCTCCTCAACGTCTGGAGGAAACCAGTGGGACCCAGGTACCCCCATCTACTGTCCGGAGAAGTCTGGAGGAAACCAGTGGGATCCAGGTACCCCATCTACTGTCCGGAGGAAACCAGTGGGACCCAGGTACCCCCATCTACTGTCCGGAGGAAACCAGTGGGACCCAGGTACCCCATCTACTGTCCGGAGGAAACCAGTGGGACTCAGGTACACCCATCTACTGTCCGGAGGAGACCAGTGGGACCCAGGTACACCCATCTACTGTCCGGAGAAGTCTGGAGGAAACCAGTGGGACCCAGGTACACCCATCTACTGTCCGGAGAAGTCTGGAGGAAACCAGTGGGACCCAGGTACTCCCATCTACTGTCCGGAGAAGTCTGGAGGAAACCAGTGGGACCCAGGTACCCCATCTACTGTCCGGAGAAGTCTGGAGGAAACCAGTGGGACCCAGGTACACCCATCTACTGTCTGGAGAAGTCTGGAGGAAACCAGTGGGACCCAGGTACCCCATCTACTGTCCGGAGAAGTCTGGAGGAAACCAGTGGGACCCAGGTACCCCATCTACTGTCTGGAGAAGTCAGGAGGAAACCAGTGGGACCCAGGTACCCCATCTACTGTCTGGAGAAGTCTGGAGGAAACCAGTGGGACCCAGGTACCCCATCTACTGTCTGGAGAAGTCTGGAGGAAACCAGTGGGACCCAGGTACCCCATCTACTGTCCGGAGAAGTCTGGAGGAAACCAGTGGGACCCAGGTACCCCATCTACTGTCTGGAGAAGTCTGGAGGAAACCAGTGGGACTCAGGTACCCCCATCTACTGTCTGGAGAAGTCTGGAGGAAACCAGTGGGACCCAGGTACCCCATCTACTGTCTGGAGAAGTCTGGAGGAAACCAGTGGGACTCAGGTACCCCCATCTACTGTCTGGAGAAGTCTGGAGGAAACCAGTGGGACCCAGGTACCCCCATCTACTGTCCGGAGAAGTCTGGAGGAAACCAGTGGGACCCAGGTACCCCCATCTACTGTCCGGAGGAAACCAGTGGGACCCAGGTACCCCCATCTACTGTCTGGAGAAGTCTGGAGGAAACCAGTGGGACCCAGGTACCCCATCTACTGTCCGGAGAAGTCTGGAGGAAACCAGTGGGACCCAGGTACCCCATCTACTGTCCGGAGGAAACCAGTGGGACCCAGGTACCCCCATCTACTGTCCGGAGGAAACCAGTGGGACCCAGGTACCCCCATCTACTGTCTGGAGAAGTCTGGAGGAAACCAGTGGGACCCAGGTACCCCATCTACTGTCCGGAGAAGTCTGGAGGAAACCAGTGGGACCCAGGTACCCCATCTACTGTCTGGTGGAAACCAGTGGGACCCAGGAACCCCCATCTACTGTCCGGAGGAAACCAGTGGGACCCAGGAACCCCCATCTACTGTCCGGAGGAAACCAGTGGGACTCAGGTACACCCATCTACTGTCCGGAGGAGACCAGTGGGACCCAGGTACCCCATCTACTGTCCGGAGGAAACCAGTGGGACCCAGGTACCCCCATCTACTGTCCGGAAAGGTCTGGAAGAAAAAAAGTGGGACCCAGGTACCCCCATCTACTGTCCGGAGAAGTCTGGAGGAAACCAGTGGGACCCAGGTACCCCATCTACTGTCTGGAGGAAACCAGTGGGACCCAGGTACCCCATCTACTGTCCGGAGAAGTCTGGAGGAAACCAGTGGGACCCAGGTACTCCATCTACTGTCCGGAGAAGTCTGGAGGAAACCAGTGGGACCCAGGTACTCCCATCTACTGTCCGGAGAAGTCTGGAGGAAACCAGTGGGACCCAGGTACACCCATCTACTGTCCGGAGAAGTCTGGAGGAAACCAGTGGGACCCAGGTACCCCATCTACTGTCCGGAGAAGTCTGGAGGAAACCAGTGGGACCCAGGTACCCCATCTACTGTCTGGAGAAGTCTGGAGGAAACCAGTGGGACTCAGGTACCCCCATCTACTGTCCGGAGAAGTCTGGAGGAAACCAGTGGGACCCAGGTACTCCATCTACTGTCCGGAGAAGTCTGGAGGAAACCAGTGGGACCCAGGTACTCCCATCTACTGTCCGGAGAAGTCTGGAGGAAACCAGTGGGACCCAGGTACACCCATCTACTGTCCGGAGAAGTCTGGAGGAAACCAGTGGGACCCAGGTACCCCATCTACTGTCCGGAGAAGTCTGGAGGAAACCAGTGGGACCCAGGTACCTCCATCTACTGTCTGGAGAAGTCTGGAGGAAACCAGTGGGACTCAGGTACACCCATCTACTGTCCAGAGATGTCTGGAGGAAACCAGTGGGACCCAGGTACCCCGATCTACTGTCCGGAGAAGTCTGGAGGAAACCAGTGGGATCCAGGTACCCCCATCTACTGTCCGGAGAAGTCTGGAGGAAACCAGTGGGATCCAGGTACCCCATCTACTGTCCGGAGGAAACCAGTGGGACCCAGGAACCCCCATCTACTGTCCGGAGGAAACCAGTGGGACCCAGGTACCCCCATCTACTGTCCGGAGGAAACCAGTGGGACCCAGGTACCCCCATCTACTGTCCGGAGGAAACCAGTGGGACCCAGGTACCCCCATCTACTGTCCGGAGAAGTCTGGAGGAAACCAGTGGGACCCAGGTACCCCCATCTACTGTCTGGAGGAAACCAGTGGGACCTAGGTACCCCCATCTACTGTCTGGTGGAAACCAGTGGGACCCAGGTACCCCCATCTACTGTCTGGTGGAAACCAGTGGGACCCAGGTACCCCATCTACTGTCTGGAGGAAACCAGTGGGACTTGGGTACCCCCATTTACTATCTGGAGAAGTCTGGAGGAAACCAGTGGGACCTAGGGACCCCCATCTACTGTCCGGAGGAAACCAGTGGGACTTGGGTACCCCCATCTACTATCTGGAGAAGTCTGGAGGAAACCAGTGGGACTCGGGTACCCCCATCTACTATCTGGAGAAGTCTGGAGGAAACCAGTGGGACCCAGGGACCCCCATCTACTGTCCGGAGGAAACCAGTGGGACCCAGGTACCCCCATCTACTGTCCGGAGAAGTCTGGAGGAAACCAGTGGGACCCAGGTACCCCATCTACTGTCCGGAGAAGTCTGGAGGAAACCAGTGGGACCCAGGTACACCCATCTACTGTCCGGAGAAGTCTGGAGGAAACCAGTGGGACCCAGGTACACCCATCTACTGTCTGGAGAAGTCTGGTAGAAACCAGTGGGACCCAGGTACCCCCAAATACTGTCCGGAGAAGTCTGGAGGAAACCAGTGGGACCCAGGTACCCCCCATCTACTGTCCGGAGAAGTCTGGAGGAAACCAGTGGGACCCAGGAACCCACATCTACTGTCCGGAGAAGTCTGGAGGAAACCAGTGGGACCCAGGTACCCCCATCTACTGTCCGGAGGAAACCAGTGGGACCCAGGTACCCCCATCTACTGTCCGGAGAAGTCTGGAGGAAACCAGTGGGACCCAGGTACCCCCATCTACTGTCCGGAGGAAACCAGTGGGACCCAGGTACCCCCATCTACTGTCTGGAGGAAACCAGTGGGACCTAGGTACCCCCATCTACTGTCTGGTGGAAACCAGTGGGACCCAGGTACCCCCATCTACTGTCTGGTGGAAACCAGTGGGACCCAGGTACCCCATCTACTGTCTGGAGGAAACCAGTGGGACTTGGGTACCCCCATTTACTATCTGGAGAAGTCTGGAGGAAACCAGTGGGACCTAGGGACCCCCATCTACTGTCCGGAGGAAACCAGTGGGACTTGGGTACCCCCATCTACTATCTGGAGAAGTCTGGAGGAAACCAGTGGGACTCGGGTACCCCCATCTACTATCTGGAGAAGTCTGGAGGAAACCAGTGGGACCCAGGGACCCCCATCTACTGTCCGGAGGAAACCAATGGGACCCAGGTACCCCCATCTACTGTCCGGAGAAGTCTGGAGGAAACCAGTGGGACCCAGGTACCCCATCTACTGTCCGGAGAAGTCTGGAGGAAACCAGTGGGACCCAGGTACACCCATCTACTGTCCGGAGAAGTCTGGAGGAAACCAGTGGGACCCAGGTACACCCATCTACTGTCTGGAGAAGTCTGGTAGAAACCAGTGGGACCCAGGTACCCCCAAATACTGTCCGGAGAAGTCTGGAGGAAACCAGTGGGACCCAGGTACCCCCCATCTACTGTCCGGAGAAGTCTGGAGGAAACCAGTGGGACCCAGGAACCCACATCTACTGTCCGGAGAAGTCTGGAGGAAACCAGTGGGACCCAGGTACACCCATCTACTGTCCGAAGAAGTCTGGAGGAAACCAGTGGGACCCAGGTACCCCCATCTACTGTCCGGAGAAGTCTGGAGGATACCAGTGGGACCCAGGTACCCCCATCTACTGTCCGGAGAAGTCTGGAGGAAACCAGTGGGACCCAGGTACCCCCATCTACTGTCCGGAGAAGTCTGGAGGAAACCATTGGGACCCAGGTACCCCATCTACTGTCCGGAGAAGTCTGGAGGAAACCAGTGGGACCCAAGTACACCCATAAACTGTCCGGAGAAGTCTGGAGGAAACCAGTGGGACCCAGGTACCCCCATCTACTGTCCGGAGAAGTCTAGAGGAAACCAGTGGGACCCAGGTACCTCCATCTACTGTCCAGAGAAGTCTGGAGGAAACCAGTGGGACCCAGGTACCCCCATCTACCGTCCGGAGAAGTCTGGAGGAAACCAGTGGGACCCAGGTACACCCATCTACTGTCCGGGGAAGTCTGGAGGAAACCAGTGGGACCCAGGTACCCCCATCTACTGTCCAGAGAAGTCTGGAGGAAACCAGTGGGACCCAGGTACCCCCATCTACTGTCCAAAGAAGTCTGGAGGAAACCAGTGGGACCCAGGTACCCCCATCTACTGTCCGGAGAAGTCTGGAGGAAACCAGTGGGACCCAGGTACCCCCATCTACTGTCCGAAGAAGTCTGGAGGAAACCAGTGGGACCCAGGTACCCCCATCTACTGTCCGGAGAAGTCTGGAGGAAACCAGTGGGACCCAGGTACCCCCAAATACTGTCCGGAGAAGTCTGGAGGAAACCAGTGGGACCCAGGTACCCCCATCTACTGTCCGGAGAAGTCTGGAGGAAACCAGTGGGACCCAGGTACCCCCATCTACTGTAAGGAGAAGTCTGGAGGAAACCAGTGGGACCCAGGTACCCCCATCTACTGTCCGGAGAAGTCTGGAGGAAACCAGTGGGACCCAGGTACCCCCATCTACTGTAAGGAGAAGTCTGGTGGAAACCAGTGGGACCCAGGTACCCCCATCTACTGTCCGGAGAAGTCTGGAGGAAACCAGTGGGACCCAGGTACACCCATCTACTGTCTAGAGAAGTCTGGAGGAAACCAGTGGGACCCAGGTACCTTCATCTACTGTCCGGAGAAGTCCGGAGGAAACCAGTGGGACCCAGGAACCCACATCTACTGTCCAGGGAAGTCCAGAGGAAACCAGTGGGACCCAGGTACCCCATCTACTGTCTGGAGAAGTCTGGAGGAAACCAGTGGGACCCAGGTACACCCATCTACTGTCCGGAGAAGTCTGGAGGAAACCAGTGGGACCCAAGTACACCCATAAACTGTCCGGAGAAGTCTGGAGGAAACCAGTGGGACCCAGGTACCCCCATCTTCTGTCCGGAGAAGTCCAGAGGAAACCAGTGGGACCCAGGTACCCCATCTACTGTCTGGAGAAGTCCAGAGGAAACCAGTGGGACCCAGGTACCCCCATCTACTGTCCGGAGAAGTCTGGAGGAAACCAGTGGGACCCAGGTACCCCCATCTACTGTCCGGAGAAGTCTGGAGGAAACCAGTGGGACCCAGGTACCCCCATCTACCTTTCCGGTGAAAGTCTGGAGGAAACCAGTGGGACCCAGGTACACCCGTTTACTGTCTGGAGGAAACCAGTGGGACCCAGGTACCCCCATCTATTGTCTGGAGGAAACCAGTGGGACCCAGGAACCCCCATCTACTGTCCGGAGAAGTCTGGAGGAAACCAGTGGGACCCAGGTACCCCCATCTACTGTCTGGAGAAGTATGGAGGAATCCAGTGGGACCCAGGTACACCTGTTTACTGTCTGGAGGAAACCAGTGGGACCCAGGAACCCCCATCTACTGTCTGGAGAAGTCTGGAGGAAACCAGTGGGACTCAGGTACCCCCATCTACTGTCTGGAGGAAACCAGTGGGACCCAAGTACACCCATCTACTGTCCAGAGGAAACCAGTGGGAACCAGGTACCCCCATCTACTGTCTGGAGGAAACCAGTGGGACCCAGGAACCCCCATCTACTGTCCGGAGAAGTCTGGAGGAAACCAGTGGGACCCAGGTACCCCATCTACTGTCTGGAGAAGTCTGGAGGAAACCAGTGGGACCCAGGTACCCCCATCTACCTTTCCGGAGAAGTCTGGAGGAAACCAGTGGGACCCAGGTACCCCCATCTACTGTCCGGAGAAGTCTGGAGGAAACCAGTGGGACCCAGGAACCCCCATCTACTGTCCGGAGAAGTCTGGAGGAAACCAGTGGGACCCAGGTACCTCCATCTACTGTCCGGAGAAGTCCGGAGGAAACCAGTGGGACCCAGGAACCCCCATCTACTGTCTGGAGAAGTCTGGAGGAAACCAGTGGGACCCAGGTACCCCCATCTACTGTCCGGAGAAGTCTGGAGGAAACCAGTGGGACCCAGGTACCCCCATCTACTGTCCGGAGAAGTCTGGAGGAAACCAGTGGGACCCAGGTACCCCATCTACTGTCTGGAGAAGTCTGGAGGAAACCAGTGGGACCCAGGTACCCCCATCTACTGTCCGGAGAAGTCTGGAGGAAACCAGTGGGACCCAGGTACCCCCATCTACTGTCCGGAGAAGTCTGGAGGAAACCAGTGGGACCCAGGTACACCCGTTTACTGTCTGGAGGAAACCAGTGGGACCCAGGTACCCCCATCTACTGTCCAGAGGAAACCAGTGGGAACCAGGTACCCCCATCTACTGTCTGGAGGAAACCAGTGGGACCCAGGTACCCCCATCTACTGTCCGGAGAAGTCTGGAGGAAACCAGTGGGACTCAGGTACCCCATCTACTGTCTGGAGAAGTCTGGAGGAAACCAGTGGGACCCATGTACCCCCATCTACTGTCCAGAGGAAACCAGTGGGAACCAGGTACCCCCATCTACTGTCTGGTGGAAACCAGTGGGACCCAGGAACCCCCATCTACTGTCCGGAGAAGTCTGGAGGAAACCAGTGGGACCCAGGTACCCCATCTACTGTCTGGAAAAGTCTGGAGGAAACCAGTGGGACCCATGTACCCCCATCTACTGTCCGGAGAAGTCTGGAGGAAACCAGTGGGACCCAGGAACCCCCATCTACTGTCCGGAGAAGTCTGGAGGAAACCAGTGGGACCCAGGTACCTTCATCTACTGTCCGGAGAAGTCCGGAGGAAACCAGTGGGACCCAGGAACCCCCATCTACTGTCTGGAGAAGTCTGGAGGAAACCAGTGGGACCCAGGTTTCCCCATCTACTGTCCGGAGAAGTCTGGAGGAAACCAGTGGGACCCAGGTACCCCCATCTACTGTCCGGAGAAGTCTGGAGGAAACCAGTGGGACCCAGGTACCCCATCTACTGTCTGGAGAAGTCTGGAGGAAACCAGTGGGACCCAGGAACCCCCATCTACTGTCTGGAGGAAACCAGTGGGACCCAGGTACCCCCATCTACTGTCCGGAGAAGTCTGGAGGAAACCAGTGGGACCCAGGTACCCCATCTACTGTCTGGAGAAGTCTGGAGGAAACCAGTGGGACCCAGGTACCCCCATCTACTGTCCGGAGAAGTCTGGAGGAAACCAGTGGGACCCAGGTACCCCATCTACTGTCTGGAGAAGTCTGGAGGAAACCAGTGGGACCCAGGAACCCCCATCTACTGTCTGGAGGAAACCAGTGGGACCCAGGTACCCCCATCTACTGTCCGGAGAAGTCTGGAGGAAACCAGTGGGACCCAGGTACACCCGTTTACTGTCTGGAGGAAACCAGTGGGACCCAGGTACCCCCATCTACTGTCCAGAGGAAACCAGTGGGAACCAGGTACCCCCATCTACTGTCTGGAGGAAACCAGTGGGACCCAGGTACCCCCATCTACTGTCCGGAGAAGTCTGGAGGAAACCAGTGGGACCCAGGTACCCCATCTACTGTCTGGAGAAGTCTGGAGGAAACCAGTGGGACCCATGTACCCCCATCTACTGTCCAGAGGAAACCAGTGGGAACCAGGTACCCCCATCTACTGTCTGGTGGAAACCAGTGGGACCCAGGAACCCCCATCTACTGTCCGGAGAAGTCTGGAGGAAACCAGTGGGACCCAGGTACCCCATCTACTGTCTGGAAAAGTCTGGAGGAAACCAGTGGGACCCATGTACCCCCATCTACTGTCCGGAGAAGTCTGGAGGAAACCAGTGGGACCCAGGAACCCCCATCTACTGTCCGGAGAAGTCTGGAGGAAACCAGTGGGACCCAGGTACCTCCATCTACTGTCCGGAGAAGTCCGGAGGAAACCAGTGGGACCCAGGAACCCCCATCTACTGTCTGGAGAAGTCTGGAGGAAACCAGTGGGACCCAGGTATCCCCATCTACTGTCCGGAGAAGTCTGGAGGAAACCAGTGGGACCCAGGTACCCCCATCTACTGTCCGGAGAAGTCTGGAGGAAACCAGTGGGACCCAGGTACCCCATCTACTGTCTGGAGAAGTCTGGAGGAAACCAGTGGGACCCAGGAACCCCCATCTACTGTCTGGAGGAAACCAGTGGGACCCAGGTACCCCATCTACTGTCTGGAGGAAACCAGTGGGACCCAGGTACCCCCATCTACTGTCCGGAGGAAACCAGTGGGACCCAGGTACCCCCATCTACTATATTATAATATAATATACATTATTATACTTCCTATAACAGATCAGAGACGCTCTTTTCAAACACGACGCGCTAACCTGGGAAATACAATTGCTGTGTGTGCGGGAACGGGGGGGGGGGGACAGGGGGGGGACAGGGACGGGGGAGGGGATCCTAATGATCAGAAGATGATAAATCACCGATCGCGTCCCGGAGGAGTTTGATCAGAAATGATAAAATACGAGGCGGCGAGGCCACGCCCCATTCCTCGGAGTCGCTCGTGTTTTTTTGCTCTCTCCAGTCACAATAACAGCGGGCGACTTTTTAATAGCTATAATGGCGCGTTTTTCATCACGTGACATCAGACGCGTCCCGCGTGGCACAATAGCCGGCGAGGATAAAAGGAGGGGGGGGGGAGAACCAACGCGCCTTCCTATAATGGAGGACGGAGGTGGCGGCAGCGCGGTCACCAGTCACTGAATGAAGAAAAAGAAACAAAAATAACAATAATAATAAAAAGGTTACATAGTAACACGCCCGCTTCTGCTTCGCTGCCAATCAGACTTTCCAGCCCGACAGAAAACCGGCCAATGAACGGCCAGAAGTACCGCCCCCCCCCCCCTTCCCCCCGAGGGGTTCATTTTTTAACCACTTACTTCCAGGAAAATCATATAATATTTCACTCTCATGTGATAATCAACATTTTTCTTTCTAGAAAATTACTTAGAACCCCCCAACATTATATCGTTTTTTTGGAAGCAGAGGTCCTGGAGAATAAAATGGTGGCTGCGGCCATTTTTTTAGATCACGCCATATTTGCGCAGTTGTTAATCAAACACAAATTTTCAGAAATATATTTATTTCAGTGCCCCAAAAAAAATTAAAGCCATAAAATACAAATAATAAGTTGATCAAAAGATGCAAAGAACAGCGCCGTTCACCTGAGAAATAGCGACAAACTACAGCGCCTAAACGTCTAGAAGTAACGTAAAAAGCCTTGAAGAGTTCATTGTGAATGGTGGCCCTAGAATTAGCGCTCTCACTCCAATGTTCACGGCGACAGGGTGTAAGAATGATTACGCTGAACAAACAATGAAAAGAGGAATAACCCCTAAACAACCCCTAAACCTTGTGGACGGCCTTCCCATAGACACACCCCTAAACCTTGTGGACGGCCTTCCCATAGACACGCCCCTAAACCTTGTGGACGGCCTTCCCATAGACACACCCCTAAACCTTGTGGACGGCCTTCCCTTAGACACACCTCTAAACCTTGTGGACGGATCTTCCCATAGACACACCCCTAAACCTTGTGGACAGATCTTCCCATAGACACACCCTTAAACCTTGTGGACGGCCTTCCCTTAGACACACCTCTAAACCTTGTGGACAGATCTTCCCATAGACACACCCCTAAACCTTGTGGACGGCCTTCCCATAGACACACCCCTAAACCTTGTGGACGGCCTTCCCATAGACACGCCCCTAAACCTTGTGGACGGCCTTCCCATAGACACACCCCTAAACCTTGTAGACGGCCTTCCCATAGACACACCCCTAAACCTTGTGGACCGCCTTCCCATAGACACACCGATAAACCTTGTGGACGGCCTTCCCATAGACACACCCCTAAACCTTGTGGACGGATCTTCCCATAGACACACCCCTAAAACTTGTGGACCGCCTTCCCATAGACACACCCCTAAACCTTGTGGACCGCCTTCCCATAGACACACCCCTAAACCTTGTGGACGGATCTTCCCATAGACACACCCCTAAACCTTGTGGACGGCCTTCCCATAGACACACCCCTAAACCTTGTGGACAGCCTTCCCATAGACACACCCCTAAACCTTGTGGACCGCCTTCCCATAGACACACCCCTAAACCTTGTGGACGGATGTTCCCATAGACACACCCCTAAACCTTGTGGACAGCCTTCCCATAGACACACCCCTAAACCTTGTGGACAGCCTTCCCATAGACACACCCCTAAACTTTGTGGACAGACCTTCCCATAGACACACCCCTAAACCTTGTGGACGGATGTTCCCATAGACACACCCCTAAACCTTGTGGACCGCCTTCCCATAGACACACCCCTAAACCTTGTGGACCGCCTTCCCATAGACACACCCCTAAACCTTGTGGACCGCCTTCCCATAGACACACCCCTAAACCTTGTGGACGGCCTTCCCATAGACACACCCCTAAACCTTGTGGACCGCCTTCCCATAGACACACCCCTAAACCTTGTGGATGCCCTTCCCATAGACACACCCCTAAACCTTGTGGACAGACCTTCCCATAGACACACTCCTAAACCTTGTGGACGGATGTTCCCATAGACACACCCCTAAACCTTGTGGACAGCCTTCCCATAGACACACCCCTAAACCTTGTGGACAGCCTTCCCATAGACACACCCCTAAACTTTGTGGACAGACCTTCCCATAGACACACCCCTAAACCTTGTGGACGGATGTTCCCATAGACACACCCCTAAACCTTGTGGACCGCCTTCCCATAGACACACCCCTAAACCTTGTGGACCGCCTTCCCATAGACACACCCCTAAACCTTGTGGACCGCCTTCCCATAGACACACCCCTAAACCTTGTGGACGGCCTTCCCATAGACACACCCCTAAACCTTGTGGACAGATCTTCCCATAGACACACCCCTAAACCTTGTGGACAGACCTTCCCATAGACACACCCCTAAACCTTGTGGGCGGCCTTCCCATAGACACACTCCTAAACCTTGTGGACGGCCTTCCCAGAAGAGGTGAAGGTGTTATAGCTGCAAAGGGCGGAGCCAACTCAATATTGAACCCTCCGGACTAAGACTGGGGGGTCATTAAAGTTCATGTGTGTGTAAAGGCCGGCGTCCCAATACTTTTGGTAATATAGTGTGCTGTGTATATAGACACATTGTCTTTGGTGACTCCGGATTGCCGTGGTTTCAGAGAGAATGCGGAGGAATCGTCGGTCGCGTATTGCGATGTGAAGCCACGCCCACAAATCTTCTAATCTTTTTCAGTAAATCACAAAGAAGATTCCTTTGACTTCCGTCGGCAACTTTATTCCTCGGGGTCTGATTACCATAAAGAACTTTCAGCGCATCAAACTGCCGGAATTTTCCGCGACAAGTTGTCATCGCCGCGTTGCAGTCAAACTGCTGTCAAGAGTTTGAAGAAAAAAAAAAAAAAAGAAATAAAAGAAAAGAAGATTTTGCAACAAAAGAGACACAAAAGGTACAAAGAATCGATGTGATCCGCGTCTGTGACAGAAATTCCACGGCGTTCAGTCTGCTGGGTACAAAAAAAAGGGACGTCACTGGGAGCATGATTGTACAACGATGGAGAAGAAATCATTGACCGGATACAGGAGGCGATATCAAAGGAAGGGGATTGCTGGCCAATCGCAGGTCACGTCTCTCGAGCCGCCGTTATCTCACTTTTGTTTTAAAGTAATAAAAACACTTTTGTAAATTCAGCCGAATACAGAAGGAAGTCTCCAGTGTGAGATCCACCTTCCATCTTTTTCCTGGAACTCCCCTCTGTGATCCATCCATCCATCCATCCATCCATCACATAAACCTGCACCGCTTTCCCGAATAACAAAGACCTGCTGACCGTCCAGACTAAAGGTCATCCTCTCTGTCTCCACACTGACCACCAACACAGCCACTAAAAATGCCCATCATCTAACCCAACCAGCCATACATCCAACCCACCCACCATCCAACCCAACCACCATCCAACCAGCCATACATCCAACCCAACCACCATCCAACCCAACCAGCCGTACATCCAACCCACCCACCCACCATCCAACCCAACCAGCCGTACATCCAACCCAACCACCCACCCACCATCCAACCCAACCAGCCATACATCCAACCCAACCACTCACCCACCATCCAACCCAACCAGCCATATATCCAACCCAACCACTCAACCACCATCCAACCCAACCACCCATACATCCAACCCAACCACCCACCATTCAACCCAACCAGCCATACATCCAACCCAACCACCCAACCACCATCCAACCCAACCAGCCATACATCCAACCACCCAACCACCATCCAACCCAACCAGCCATACATCCAACCCAACCACCCACCATCCAACCCAACCAGCCATACATCCAACCCAACCAGCCGTACATCCAACCCAACCACCCACCATCCAACCCAACCACCCATACATCCAACCCAACCACCCACCATTCAACCCAACCAGCCATACATCCAACCCAACCACCCAACCACCATCCAACCCAACCAGCCGTACATCCAACCCAACCACCCAACCACCATCCAACCCAACCATCCGTACATCCAACCCAACCACCCACCATCCAACCCAACCACCCACCCACCATCCAACCTAACCAGCCATACATCCAACCCAACCACCCACCCACCCACCATCCAACCCAACCAGCCATACATCCAACCCAACCACCCACCCACCCACCATCCAACCCAACCAGCCATACATCCAACCCAACCACCCAACCACCATCCAACCCAACCAGCCATACATCCAACCCAACCACCCAACCACCATCCAACCCAACCACCCGTACATCCAACCCAACCACCCACCATCCAACCCAACAAGACATACATCCAACCCAACCACCCAACCACCATCCAACCCAACCACCCGTACATCCAACCCAACCACCCACCATCCAACCCAACCACCCACCACCCACCATCCAACTCAACCAGCCATACATCCAACCCAACCACCATCCAACCCAACCACCCACCCACCCACCATCCAACCCAACCAGCCATAGATCCAACCCAACCACCCGTACATCCAACCCTACCACACACCATCCAACCCAACCAGCCATACATCCAACCCAACCACCATCCAACCCAACCAGCCATACATCTAACCCAACCACCATCCAACCCAACCAGCCGTACATCCAACCCAACCAGCCATACATCCAACCCAACCAGCCATACATCCAACCCAACCACCCACCCATCCACCATCCAACCAAACCAGCTATCCTAACCAAATACTGTCCAACCCACTCATCCAACCTAACTACCTACCATTCAACACAACCAGCCACCCATCCATACAAACCAAAAAAACACCATCCAACCCAACAAGCCACCCATCCAACCCAACAAGCCACCCATCCAACCCAACCAGCCACCCATCCAACCCAACCTGCACCACTTTCCAGAATAACAAAGACCTTCAGACCATCCTAACTAAAAGGTCATCTTCTCTGTCTCCACACTGACCACCAGCACAGCCACAAAAAATGCCCATTGTCCAACCCAACCACCTATCATCTAACCCAGGAATGGGCAAACTACGCGGGCCGTATACGGCCGGGCGGACCCTTTAATCCGGCCCGTGGAGCGCTAGCTAACGGCATGGTAGTGGCTGGGCCGGCCAGCAGCTAGTGGGGGCAGGGCCGTGGGCAGAGTACGGATTAATACTGCCTTGTATCAGGCAGGGTAAATTAACAGGGGGTACATAACTAGGGAGGGGTATGCCATCAGGGTACACGTAGGCTGGGTAATGTAACTGAGGAGGGCTAAGCTACTAGCAGACAATATACGGGGGTAATATAACTTATATATTACCCCTCACTCTTGTATTATGTCTCCGATAGCCCTCCTCAGTTATATTACCCCTGTGTAATGTACCCTGATACCCATCAGTTATGGAAGTATAACTGAGTGGTATCAGGGTAAATTAGACAGGGTGGGGTAATATAAATAAGGGGTATCAGGCAGGTACATTATTATACAGGGGTAATAACTGAAAAGGGCTATCGTGGGACATTATACATGGGTAATATAACGTTTTGTAAAATAACTCTGTTTATGCTTTTCTACCTTAAATTAATCTAAACGTTTAATGTTACAAATTTAAATTTAATTTATATTAATTCACACATACACACCGTCCATCTACTCTTGGTCCGGCCCCCGGGTCCAATATATGAACCCATTGCGGCCCTCGAGTCAAAAAGTTTGCCCACCCCTGATCTAACCCAACCAGCCACCATCCAACCAAACCAGCTATCCATCCAACTCAACCACCTATTACCAAACCCAACCAGCCACCCATCCTAACCAAACAAACTCTGTCCAACCCACTCATCCAACCTAACCACCTACCATTCAACACAACCAGCCACCCATCCATACAAACCAAAAAAACACCACCCAACCCAATAAGCCACCCATTCAACCCAGCCAGCCACCCATCCTAACCCAGACACACACCGTCCAACCAAACCTGCACTACTTTCCTGAATAACAAAGACCTGCAGGTCATTCTCTTTCCACACTGGCCACCAGCTGCAGCCACTCAAAAATGCCCACCATCTAATCCAATCAGCCACCCACCCAACCCAACCCAACCACCCACCCAACCCAACCCAACCACCCACCAACCTATCAAACCACCTAGCATCCAACCCAACCACCTATTATCCAACCAGACCAGCCACCCATCAAACCCAACCATCCACCATCCAACCCAACCACCTACCATCCAACCCAAGCACATACCATCCAACCCAACCACCTATTATCTAACGCAACCAGCCACCCATCCAAACAAAACAACCTCCATCCAACCCACTCATCCAACCCAACCACCTACCATTTAACACAACCAGCCACCCATCCATACAAACAAAAAAAAACATCCAATACAACAAGCCACCTATCCAACACAACTAACCACCTTCCAACCCAAACACACACCATCGAACCAAACCACCCACCAGCGAACTTAACCTTCCATCCAAACTTTCTACCAACCCATCCAAACAACCACCATCCAACCCAACCACCTACCATTTAACACAACCAGCCACCCACCCATCCAAACCAAAGAAAAAAAAAACATCCAACCCAACAAGCCACCCATCCAACACAACTAACCACCTTCCTTCCAACCCAAACACACACCATCGAACCAGACCACCCACCAGCCAACCTAACCACCCATCCAAACCTTCCACTCACCCATCCAAACCAAACAACCACCATCCAAACCACGTTAGTGTGCACATGCACCCCCCCCCCCCCACCCCCACACACACACACTCCCAGACAAAATGATTACTAGCTGCACCACTTTGTATCTCGACATTCCTTGTACAACTACATGACTTCTTTATGTTACCCTCATTCAACAAATTTAGGTTTATTTTTGCTGGTCAGACATTTAAGAGGAGCATTTGTGGGGGAAAATGAGGGACACAAGTTTTAGGGTCCAAATAAAGGAAAGTGAAAGCTGTGCTGACAGAGAGCAGAAGATCCCGGGCTTGAACTCGATTTAAATAATTGCACCGGCTGATGGCTTCAAAAAGGGAGACAAATGAATGCAGAGCAGAAAATTGGAAAAAGATTTATGGTTGTAATATTCAGATTTTCTAGCAGGCGCCATCATCCCTCATTTATCACACCGACCACTTATATAGCATAACAACCGCAATGGGGCTCTTAAGGTACCAATATGAGCCCCACTAGAGATGAGGTAAGGTTCAGGCTGAGTTTGGTTAATCGTTAAAGGATATGTAAACATTCAATTTTTTTTTTAAAACAAACATGTCATACTTACCTCCTCTGTGTAAGAGTTTTGCACAGAGTGGCCCCAATCCTCCTCTTCAGGGGTCCCTCAACGGCGCTCCTGGCTCCTCCTCTTCTCGAGTGCTCCGTCAGAGAAACACTCTCCCTCTGCGCACTCCTGTGTCCTGCTGCGTGCATTGACACAGACTGCAGGACTCGGCTCCGCCCCATGGCTCCCGCGTCATTGGACAGGAGTGGGATCCAATCAGGGCCCCAGACACCGGCTGGAGCGGGTGTGCTGGAAGTCCCCTTATCTGTGATCTATCCATACTTCACATAAACCTGCACCGCTTTCCAGAATAACAAAGACCTGCAGACTGTCCAAACTAAAGGTCATCCTCTCTGTCTCCACACTGACCACCAGCGCAGCCACTAAAAAATACCCATCATCTAACCCAACTAGCCGTACATCCAACCCAACCAGCCATACATCTAACCCAACCACCCACCCACCCACCATCCAACCCAACCAGCCGTACATCCAACCCAACCAGCCACCATCCAACCCAACCAGCCATACATCTAACCCAACCACCCACCCACCATCCAACCCAACCAGCCGTACATCTAACCCAACCACCCACCCACCCACCATCCAACCCAACCAGCCATACATCTAAGCCACCCACCCACCATCCAACCCAACCAGCCGTACATCCAACCCAACCACCCACCCACCATCCAACCCAACCAGCCATACATCCAACCCAACCACCCACCCACCATCCAACCAAACCAGCCGTACATCCAACCCAACCAGCCACCATCCAACCCAACCAGCCATACATCTAATCCAACCACCCACCCACCATCCAACCAGCCGTACATCCAACCCAACCAGCCACCATCCAACCCAACCAGCCATACATCTAACCCAACCACCCACCCAGCATCCAACCCAACCAGCCTTACATCCAACCCAACCAGCCACCATCCAACCCAACCAGCCGTACATCCAACCCAACCAGCCACCATCCAACCCAATCATCCAATCCAACTACCTACTATCCAACTCAACCACCAATTATCCAACCCAACCAGCCACCCATCCTAACCAAACAACTACTGTCCAACCCACTCATCCAACCTAACCACCTACCATTCAACACAACCAGCCACCCATCCATACAAACCAAAAAAACACCACCCAACCCAACCAGCCACCCATCCAACCCAGACACACACCGTCCAATCAAACCTGCACCACTTTTCAGAATAACAAAGACCTGCAGGTGATTCTCTCTGTTTCCATGCTGGCCACCAGCTGCAGCCACTTAAAAATGTCCACCATCTAATCCAATCATCCACCCACCCAACCCAACCACACACCATCCAATCTGACCCAAGCACCTAGCATCCAACCCAACCACCTATTTTCAAACCTGATCAAGCCCAACCATCCAACCCAACCACCTAGCATCCAACCCAACCACCTATTATCTAACGCAACCAGCCACCAATCCAAACAACCCACACACCTATCATTCAACACAACAAGCCACCCATCCAACTCAACTAACCACCTTCCAACCCAAACACACACCATCAAAACAGACCACCCACCAGCCAACCTAACAACCAATCCAAACCTTCCACTCACCCATCCAAACAACCACCATCCAACCCAGGGGGCAGGAGTGGGGGGAAAGGTAAGTAATGCATCCTCACTATTGCCCCCCCCCCCCCTGAAGATTTAGCAAATCGGTAACCCTTGCAGTTGGGGAGGGGCAATGCGAGGGCGCATTTTTCCTGGAGATGAGATTTAATGAAAGCTTCAGCTATAAAAATATATGTAGATTTGTTTAATTACTTAAATAATAATATTGATTAATAATAATAAAAATAATAATAGTTATTATTAT
The DNA here is from genome assembly GCF_905171775.1 of Rana temporaria. NCBI lineage: Eukaryota > Metazoa > Chordata > Amphibia > Anura > Ranidae > Rana > Rana temporaria. The sequence goes on along the minus strand of NC_053491.1, from coordinate 2,112,453 downwards.
TATTTGAGGTTTAGAAGAGGAAGTGCACTTGGAGCGTTTTTCGCTTTATATTCTGACCCGATGCGGCTCGGTTGGGTTTCCTTTGATTTGTCCCCACAATGCGATCATCTTAATGAACTTCACGGGTCACGTCTCTAATGTCTTTAGGTTTGCTGTGAATTAGAATTATTTGTGTTTATTTCAATGTGACTCAACAGCAGGCCGCAGTGAATAATCCTTTGATGGCGGAGTCCTCGGAGCGAACGCGTCGCCCCCGCTGTAAATGGAAGACGCTTAATGGGCCATCGGCATTGTCGGTGGTGCTGAGGCGCCTCCCATAGTCAAAAGGACAAACTCAGTGGGCATCAATGTACATTGTATGGTGACGTTATCCTCCCATAAGATGTACGGCGGGGTCACTTTGCTCGGTGGCGTGAAGGCCGTTCCTAGGCGGAGCGCGCCGCTATCTTTATTGACAATGACGAGTTTACAAACAGATGGGAACGTTGATGAAAACTGTTGACCCGGGAAAAATGCTGCTCGACTCATAACCTCTAATCACACATTCGATCTTGTTCCTAGGACGCCGTCTAAGTCATAACTTACTTATGACTGGTCAGTGAGATGAAACTTTAAAGGAACCAGTACTGAAGGGAAAGGAAAGCTGCCATTGCTTGGCCTCCATTTGTGAATGCCAGTCGCCTGGCTGGCAGGAATCAGCAGCAGGGATGGGCAGATCTGTGTGGCTACATTCAGGAAACTGAGACCGGACTGTACATATTTAAAGGGGTTGTGCATCCTATGCATTAAGGGGAAAAAACACCTGGCACTGACCGGCCCCCCTTTTTTTCTTACCTGAGCCCCTTTATCTCTTCGGCGGGGACGCTCTCTCCACAGGGTCCCATCTCTTGATTGGATAGATTTATAGCAGTGCAGCCATTGGTTCCCGCTGCTGTCAATCAAATCAAATTACGGGGGGGCCAGGTCCGGCATTCGTGTCTGTGGACGCAAATGATGGACTCGGGAGCGTGCCTGCAAGGTAACCCCCTCGGGAGAGCGCTTCTCCTAGGGGGTTATCTGAAGCGGGGAGGAGCCGCAAGAGCCGTCGAGCGCCCCTAGAAGAGGATGTTCAGGGCCACGCTGTGCAGAACGAGCTGCACAGAGGAGGTAAGTATGACATGTTTGCTATTTAAAAAAAAAATTATCCTTTACAATCACTTTAACCTCTTCCCATCAACGTGGCACATATACAGTGAGGAAAATAAGTATTTGAACCCCCTGCTATTTTGCAAGTTCTCCCACTTGGAAATCATGGAGGGGTCTGAAATTGTCATCGTAGGTGCATGTCCACTGTGAGAGACATAATCCAAAAAAAAAATCCAGAAATCACAATTTATGATTTTTTAACTATTTATTTGTATGATACAGCTGCAAATAAGTATTTGAACACCTGTCTATCAGCTAGAATTCTGACCCTCACAGACCTGTTAGTCTGCCTTTAAAATGTCCACCTCCACTCCATTTATTATCCTAAATTAGATGCACCTGTTTGAGGTCATTAGCTGCATAAAGACACCTGTCCACCCCATACAATCAGTAAGAATCCAACTACTAACATGGCCAAGACCAAAGAGCTGTCCAAAGACACTAGAGACAAAATTGTACACCTCCACAAGGCTGGAAAGGGCTACGGGGAAATTGCCAAGCAGCTTGGTGAAAAAAGGTCCACTGTGGAGCAATCATTAGAAAATGGAAGAAGCTAAACATGACTGTCAATCTCCCTCGGACTGGGGCTCCATGCAAAATCTCACCTCGTGGGGTCTCAAAGATCCTAAGAAAGGTGAGAAATCAGCCCAGGACTACACGGGAGGAGCTGGTCAATGACCTGAAAAGAGCTGGGACCACCGTTTCCAAGGTTACTGTTGGTAATACACTAAGGCCGGGTACACACGGACAAACATGTATGGTGAAAGCGGTCCGTCGGCCCGTTTTCACCATACATGTCTGCCAGAGGGCTTCTGTACGATGGTTGTACACACCATCGTACAGAAGTCCGCGCGTAAACAATACGCGGGGCGTGTCCGCGGTGTCGCCGCGTCGATGACGCGGTGTCGCCGCGACAATGACGCGGCGACGTGGGCGGCCCGCCTTTAAAATGCTTCCACGCATGCGTCGAAGTCATTCGACGCATGCGAGGGACGGCGGGCGCCTGGACATGTACGGTAGGTCTGTACTGACGACCGTACATGTCCGAGCGGGCTGAATTCCAGCGGGCTGTTTTAAAACAAGTCCAGGAATATTTGTCTGCTGGGAAAAGGCCCGGCGGGCAAATGTTTGCTGGAATTCGGCCCGCTCGCACCTACACACGACCAAACATGTCTGCTGAAACTGGCCTGCGGGCCAGTTTCAGCAGACATGTTTGGTCGTGAGTATGGGGCCTAAGACGTCATGGTTTGAAATCATGCATGGCACGGAAGGTTCCCCTGCTTAAACCAGCACATGTCAAGGCCCGTCTTAAGTTTGCCAATGACCATTTGGATGATCCAGAGAAGTCATGGGAGAAAGTCATGTGGTCAGATGAGACCAAAATAGAACTTTTTGGTCATAATTCCACTAACCGTGTTTGGAGGAAGAAGAATGATGAGTAGCATCCCAAGAACACCATCCCTACTGTGAAGCATGGGGGTGGTAGCATCATGCTTTGGGGGTGTTTTTCTGCACATGGGACAGGGCGACTGCACTGTATTAAGGAGAGGATGACCGGGGCCATGTATTGCGAGATTTCTTCCCTCAGTTAGAGCTTTGAAGATGGGTCGAGGCTGGGTCTTCCAACATGACAATGACCCGAAGCACACAGCCAGGATAACCAAGGATTGGCTCTGTAAGGAGCATATCAAGGTCTCCAGACCTAAACCCAATAGAGAATCTTTGGAGGGAGCTCAAACTCCGTGTTTCTCAGCGACAGCCCAGAAACCTGACTGATCTAGAGAAGATCTGTGTGGAGGAGTGGGCCAAAATCCCTCCTCCAGTGTGTGCAAAGCTGGTGAAAAACTACAAGAAACGTTTGACCTCTGGAATTGCAAACAAAGGCTACTGTACCAAATATTAACATTGATTTCCTCAGGTGTTCAAATACTTATTTGCAGCTGTATCATACAAATAAATAGTTATCATACATTGTGATTTCTGATTATGTCTCTCACAGTGGACATGCACCTACCATAACAATTTCAGACCCCTCCATGATTTCCAAGTGGGAGAACTTGCAAAATAGCAGGGGGTTCAAATACTTATTTTCCTCACTGTATGTGGCTCTATGTGAACAGTTTTTGTGCTGAGAGCGCGCCCTGCGTGCTCCCAGAACAGTCACCAGCGGGGACCAGAAAGCTGCTGATGCATATTTGCAAACAGGAGCTTTCCGATCATGTGACCGGCCGCCATGACAGCCAATTACAGCAGTCACATGACCTGAATGCCCGCCTCCACCACCCAGCATTTAGAAGCTTTCAGAGGGCCAGGAGGCGGTGGCGGGGGGGGGGAGGGTAGAAGAAAGATTTATTGTCATGACCACTTAGTGTCCCTGTTCATCGTTCCAGCACCCGGGTGTTGGTTGTTGTTTTTTCCCTGTCTGTGTTCACCTGTTAGCTGATTGGTCTGGTCAGACACCTGACATAAGCAAACCAAACACTCTATCCTTTGCTTGTGATAGAGACAGACTTACCTGCATTGTTCTAGATCAAGCCTCCCACTAGTCTGCCTTGCTTGCTGCTGGATGTCCTGTTTATGACCCGGATTGGATACTGGATTATCCCCTGAACCCAGCTTGCCTTTTACCCTGGAACGGATACCGGATTATCCCCTGAACCCAGCCTGCCTTTTACCCTGGAACGGATACTGGATTATCCCCTGAACCCAGCCTGCCTTTTACCCTGGAACGGATACCGGATTAGCCCCTGAACCCAGCCTGCCTTTTACCCGGGAACGGATACCGGATTATCCCCTGAACTCAGCCTGCCTTTTACCCTGGAACGGATACCGGATTATCCCCTGAACCCAGCCTGCCTTTTACCCTGGAATGGATACCGGATTATCCCCTGAACCCAGCCTGCCTTTTACTCTGGAAAGGATACTGGATTATCCCCTGAACCCAGCCTGCCTTTACCTGAACTGCCTTTGAACCATGGCATCTGTCTGCTAAACTGAAAGTACCCGTTTGCTGTGCTCAGTTCGCATCTGCCCTGGCGTGGTGGCCAGACACTGTAGCATTGTGTCAGGTCTGGTGCAAGGATTTTTGACACCCTAGGCAAAATCTCATTTTGCCGCCCCCCATTGGCTCCACCTCTTTTGCCCTGCCCATGTGACGGGAGGTGGTGCTATACAGGAAGCATCGGCTCTGCTTCTTCTGGCGCTGGCTCCAGTGCTGCACTGCGCCTCTAACTACACTGGGCTGGATTCAGGTAGAATTGCGCTATTTTTACGGAGGCGCAGGGCAACGTTTTTGCCCTGCGCCCCCGCAAATTTACTGCGCTGCCCTCGATTCACGGAGCAGTAGCTCCGTAAATTGCGTGGGCGCGCCGGCAAAATGCCCAGCGTAAGCGCGCGCAATTTAAATGATCCCGTAGGGGGCGGGAATCATTTTAAATTAGGCGCGTTCCCGCGCCGATCGTAGAGCGCATGCTCCGTCGGGAAACTTTCCCGACGTGCATTGCGGCAAATGACGTCGCAAGGACGTCATTTGCTTCAAAGTGAACGTGAATGGCGTCCAGCGCCATTCACGAATCACTAACGCAAACTACGTAAATTTGAAATTTCGCGACGTGGGAACGACGGGTATACGTAACATTGGCTGCCCCTGCTAATAGCAGGGGCAGCCTTACGCGAAAACCGCCGTACGGAAACGACGTAAATTGCGTACGCAGGGCTCGCGCAACGTTGTGAATCGGCGTTAGTATGCAATTTGCATACTATACGCTGAGCAGAACGGGAACGCCACCTAGCGGCCATCGCAAGAATGCAGCCTAAGATATGCGGGCATAAGAGCCTTATACCGCGCATATCTTAGGCTGCAGTCGGCGTAACAAGGTTCCTGAATCAGGAGCATTCATTACGCAAGTAAGCAATTGCGCTGTGTAACTTATGGTTACACAGGCGCAATTGCTTCTTGAATCCAGCCCACTATCGGTAGGACTGCCTAAGACTGAGTTAGTTGCATGCTGCAGCCTGCGTAGCGTGCAGACGCGGAGGGAGCCCCTAGGCAGAAGTGCACCCTAGGTGGTTGCCTAGGGGCAACCAAGTACCGGTAGGCCTGCTTGTCTTAAGGGAAAGGTGGCTGCTATAGGTGAAGCACACTGTAACCAGCTATAGTGCCTGACCACCTGCGTTGGGTAGACGTGACATTCGTGACCTTTATTTACAGTAAAACCAAAGCCCATCCAAAAACCACCAAACGGAAAGCACAGTAAGTGTGACAAAATACCTGACAAGATATTGTAACTATAATACAATATATACAAAAACGGGGAACACAGATTACAGGGTAAAACTGGAGATGCAAGGAAGGGGGAAACCAGGACTGGGATCAGGAATAAGGGGCAAGATCAGGAGCAAGAAGAAATCAGGTTCAGGATTAAATATCAAAAGGAATCTGGCTAGCGGAGGACAACTCGACACAGGTACAGGGCAGGAGCAGGCAAAGCAAAACACTGACACAGGGCACACTAGTAGAAGAGGAGCTAAATACCCTCCCAGCAGCCAGCACCAGGTGGAGACTCTTTACTGGGACCTGCTGGCCACCCGCTGGAACTACAACCCTATAATTGGTGGGGCAAGTTTTTAGAAGTCCTCATCCATCGCAGGACTTAATATAATTGGTAGGACAAGTTTTTGCGGATCCTTACCCATCACAGGGCTTAATTATAATTGGTAGGGCAAGTTTTTCGGGAATCCTCACACGTCACAGTGTTTACTATAATTGGTGGGGCAAGTTTTTGGAAATCCTCACCCATCGCAAGACTTAATATAATTGGCAGGGTAAGTTTTTGAGAATCCTTACCCACCACGGGACCTAATATAATTGGTGGGGCAAGTTTTTGGAAATCCTCACACATCACAGTGTTTCCTATAACTGGTAGGGCAAGTTTTTTGGAAATCCTCACACATAACAAGGCTTAATATAATTGGTAGGGTACATTTTCGAGAATCCTCTCACACCACGGGACCTAATATAATTGGTAGGGCAAGTTTTTGGGAATCACCCATCACAGGGTTAAATATAATTGGTAGGACGTTTTTCGGAATCCTCACCCATTAGAACGTTTACTAAAATTGGTGGGGCAAGTTTTTGGAAATCACCCATCACAGGGCTTACTATTAATTGGTAGGGTACGTTTTTGAGAATCCTCACCCACCACGGGACCTAATATAATTGGTGGGGCAAGTTTTTCACAATCCTGACCCTTCACAGTGTTTCCTATAATTGGTAGGGCAAGTTTTTTGGAAATCCTCACACATAACAAGGCTTAATATAATTGGTAGGGCAAGTTTTTGGGAATCCTCACCCATTAGAAAGTTTACTAAAACTGGTAGGGCAAGTTTTTGGAAATCACCCATCACAGGGCTTAATATTAATTGGTAGGGTATGTTTTTGAGAATCCTCACCCACCACGGGACCTAATATAATTGGTGGGGCAAGTTTTTGGAAATCACCCATCACAGGGCTTAATATTAATTGGTAGGGTATGTTTTTGAGAATCCTCACCCACCACGGGACCTAATATAACTGGTAGGGCAAGTTTTGGGGAATCCTTGCCCATCACAGGGTTAAATATAATTGGTAGGATATGTTTTTCGGAATCCTCACCCATTAGAAAGTTTAGTATAATTGGTGGGGCAAGTTTTTTTGGAAATCCTCACACATCACAAGACTTAATATAATTGGTAGGGTATGTTTTTGAGAATCCTTACCCACCACGGGACCTAATATAATTAATGGGTCAAGCTTTTGGTGATCCTTACTCATCACAGGGTTTAATTATAATTGGTAGGACGTTTTTCGAGATCCTCACCTGTTAAAAAGTTTACTAAAATTGGTAGGGCAAGTTTTTGGAAATCACCCATCACATGGCTTAATATTAATTGGTAGGGTAAGTTTTTGAGAATCCTCTCACACCACGGGACCTAATATAATTGGTAGGGCAAGTTTTGGGGAATCCTTACCCATCACAGGGTTAAATATAATTGGTAGGATATGTTTTTCGGAATTCTCACCCATTAGAAAGTTTAGTATAATTGGTGGGGCAAGTTTTTTTGGAAATCCTCACACATCACAGGGCTTAATATAATTGGTAGAGTACGTTTTCCAGAATCCTCCCCCACCACAGAGATTAATATAAATGGTAGGGCAAGCTTTTGGGAATCCTCACGATGATGGGAACCGAGTACCCTTGAAACCTTCACCACAAGGTGCTTCCTATAACATCACCTTTCCGATTCCATCTATGTCTACCCCGGATGATATGCTACCGCCGCACATTGATCAGGTCTTTGTATGGCTTCAGATATAATACAATGATTTGTAGACTTGGGATCACCTCGGAGAGGACAGAGTCGGCCACCGTTGGCTCTCAGACAGAAGGACAAGCCATTTTTACCTTTAAACACCTCTGGAGACGCGGTGTGTTCCTGAGAAATCAATGGAGATGTGTTAAGTGGCTGTTTGGAGCTCAGCCACGGAAGCTGAATGACTTCACTTGGTGAGAAGTGAACACATAAATCTCAGGTGGAGCGTATTTCACCAGCCAGGACCTTCCGGCAGACGCGGGGTTAATCGTTTTTTTTTATATATATATATATATCTCTGCCAAGAGAGCGATATAAAAAAAAAAAAAAATCCCAACCTTAACTCCACTAATAATAGTACTTAAGCCCGATGCCCTATCCTGCCTCCGGCCGTCCCCTGACTCTGGCGAAAACGGTCCTCTCGCTACAAGAGGTATCATCTTCCATACTTGTCTGTAATTTGGCGCGGAGACAGCACATTACGTCCTTCGCTTCCCTCTGTCTCCCTATTATTTTAACTGCCAACTTTTACAGCTGGTAGTGGGTGCAATAAAGTGCCCCTATCTATACAAGGAGATCGAAAAACACACAAAGACATCTCAAAGTGGGAGAGAAAGAAACAAAATAACACGCCGCGCGATCCGCCATCCGCCCTTCACCTTCTAGAAGGAAATAACAAAATCGCTACATTTCACCTTATATGACGACAAATATCACCCACAGACCTTCCACATTTATTCCTACGCCGGGGGAAGTATTTACACACTTCAGAGAGAAGATACAACGGCGTATCTTTGAGTCCGGCCGGTCGTATCTATGCGCCTGATTCTTAGAATCAGATACGACTAGATTTGACTAAGATCCGACCAACGTAAGTCTCTTACGCCGTCGGATCTTAACTGCATATTTACGCTGGCCGCTAGGGGCGTGTACGCTGATTTACGCCTAGAATAGGTAAATCATCTAGATACGCCCGCGCCGCGCTCCCACGACCCGGTCCGAAGCTCCGTGACCGGGACCGCGGGTCCCGCAGACCCGATCGCCGCTGGAGTGCGGCGATCGGTCCCCGGAGCTGAAGAACGGGGAGAGCTGTGTGTAAACACACCTTCCCCGTTCTTCACTGTGGTGGCTGCATCGATTGTGTCATTCCCTTTTATAAGGAGACTCGATCGATGACGTCACACCTACAGCCACACCCCCCTACAGTTGTAAACACACACTAGGTGAAACAAAACTCCTTCAGCGCCCCCCCTGTGGTTAACTCCCAAACTGCAACTGTCATTTTCACAGTAATCAGTGCAATTTAAATGCATTTTTTGCTGTGAAAATGACAATGGTCCCAAAAATGTGTCAAAATTGTCCGAAGTGCCATAATGTCGCAGTCACAAAAAAAATCGCTGATCGCCGCCATAAGTAGTAAAAAAAAAATTTATAAAAATGCAATAAAACTATCCCCTATTTTGTAAACGCCATAAAATTTGCGCAAACCAACCGATAAACGCTTATTGCGATTTTTTTTTACCAAAAATAGGTAGAAGAATACGTATCGGCCTAAACTGAGGAAAAAAATGTTTTTTTTATATATTTTGGGGGATATTTATTACAGCAAAAAGTAAAAAATATTGTTTTGTTTTTTTAATTGTCGCTCTATTTTTGTTTATAGCGCAAAAAATAAAAACCGCAAAGGTGATCAAATACCACCAAAAGAAAGCTCTATTTGTGGGAAAAAAAGGACGCCAATTTTGTTTGGGAGCCACGTCGCACGACCGCGCAATTGTCTGTTAAAGCGACACAGTTCCGAATCGCAAAAAGGGGCAAGGTCCTTTAGCAGCATTTTGGTCTGGGTCTTAAGTGGTTAAGTCGAATTTTTAAAAGTAACGTCGTTTGCGTAAGTCGTCCGTGAATGGGGCTGGACGTCATTTACGTTCACGTCGAATCCAATGACGTCCTTGCGGAGCAATGCACACTGGGAAATTCCACGGACGGCGCCATTCGGGAAAAACGTCAATCACGTCGGGTCAAGCCTGATTTAAATAACACACGCCCACCTCTTCAGAATTTGAATTAGGCGGGCTTACGCCGGCGCTATTTACGCTACGTCGCCGCAACTTTCTTTTAAGAATACGGCACTTGCCTGTAAAAGTTGCGGCGGCGTAACGTAAATAGGATACGTTACGCCCGCACAAAAAAGCGCCATTCTACCTGAATCTACCCCCAGGCTTCTCCGCCATCTTGAAGTAGCGTCACCTTTTCCCACTGTCATTATATGTGAGTATCACAGCCTTTTCACTCCCAAAAACAAAAATAAATTATAACAGGGAAAATAACTATTTGACCCCTTACAGATGGTGTAAGTTTGCCCACTTACATAGAAATATAGGCCCAGATTCACAAAGCACTTACGCCGACGTATAACATGTTACGCCGACGTAAGTGCAAATGTGCGCCGGCGTATGTGTGCGGCAGACCCACAAACTAACATGCTCCGAAAAACAGGCTACACCCCGCCGACGTAGCTTGCACACGCCGGCGTAGGGTGGGCGCACAAACATGCAAATGAGGGAAATACGCCGAATCACGAACGTGCGTGTGCCCGGCGCAGGCTACGCGAGATGCGCATAAGTTGTACGTCCGGCGTAAAGTTATTCCCCATAAATTAGGTGCAACCCGGCAACAGACATGCTCAGGTCTGCACCAGGGAACACAAGCCGGCGTATTGTGCGTTGGACGTGTGTCTGGCTGGGCGTACGTTATGTTCACGGCATACGCGGTGATCCGGCGTAGCTTAGGCAGTTGTGCCGGCGTGGTTGTGAGCAGGCGCAGGGGGGTGCTGTGCATGCGACCACGTCACGGCGCATGCGCAGTTCGTGATACGTACCTGTCTGGCGCTCGGCCCATCATTTGCATTGGTTCACGCCGACTTCCACCTACGCCGGCGTGCGCCTTCGAAACATTTCTCATCTACATTATTATTGTACAGCCGCCGCCGAGATCAAACAATCTGCTTCACTTCTCTGATCCCTGAGGAAAATGTTACTTCATTAAAGTAACGATTTATAACTTTTATTATATTAACTTCATGATGAAATAAGAAAACATTCAATTCTTTCTATTTTTTTATTTTTTTTTTACAAGGGACCCTGTGAACATAAATATATAAAAGTAGATGTCTCTCTAGGGCTGTCATCCTAATCCTGACCACCATGAAAGGTCTACAGTCCTTGGCGGATTCCCACTTCACCATGAATGATCTGTGGTCCTTGGCTGATTGCCCCTTTACTATGAAAACTCTATGATCATTGACTGATTCCCACTTCACCATGAAAGGTCTATTGTCCTTGACTGAATTAGACTTCACCATGAAAGGTATTGGCTGATTCAAACTTTTTAATGAAAGGTCTATGGTCCTTGGCTGATTCAGACTTCACCATCAAAAGGTCTTTGGTCCTTGGCGAATTCCCATTTCACCACGAATGGTCCATGGCCCTTGACTGATTCCCACTTTACCATAAAACGTCTATAGTCCTTAGTTGATTCAGACTTCACAATGAAAGGTCTATGGCCCTTGGCTGATTCCAACTTCACCATGAAGGGTCTATGGTCCTTGTCTGATTCTGACTTCTTCATCAAGGTGATCCTTGGCTGATTCCCACTTTACCATAAAACGTCTATGGTCCTTAGTTGATTCAGACTTCACAATGAAAGGTCTATGGTCCTTGGCTGATTCCCACGTCACCAGGAAAGATTTATGATCATTGGCTGATTCAGACTTCACCATGAAAGTTTATGGACCTTGGCTGACTAAGACTTTCCTAGGAAAGGCCTATGGTCCTTGGCTGATTCTGACTTTACTATGAAAGGTCTATGGTCCTTGATCGTTTCAGACTTCTCCATTAGAAGCATTATGGCCCTTGACTAACTCAGACTTCACCATGAAAGGTCTATGGTCCTTGACTAACTCAGACTTCACCATGAGAATTCTTCCTTTACCCCCACCCTCCAAGGAACAATGTAGTCCTCATCCTTCTGTCTCTTATAGTCCTTAGGTCCAGCCATTCATGTACAATGGTCCCTTTAGAGCCCCATTATCTCCTCATGGTTGCAATGCTCGTGAAATGAGGGTTCTCGATGAGATGGATGGGGGAAGGGAAGTCTTCTGTATTGGGAATGGTTGGAAGGAGGTGGAAGGTTTTAGATGTATTCTTCCCCTCCAGAGGCCGTTGTATCGGGAAGATAATAAACTCGGAGATACAACTTTTCTTTGTGAAATTGGAGAAGTTGGAGAAGTTGGAGGAGTGCCGGGAGAAGTGTCGGGAGGAGTGCGGCGTTTCTACCTTGTATACCTCCGTCACAGATAATAGAAGTGTCTGCAGAGGACGAGCCCCGCACTTTACGGCTTCATGTGAAATATGGAGGAAGATAAGCTCGGTAAAATGTTATCTGACGGACATCATAAATCTGATCCAACGAGCCGCCATGCCCGACGCGTTCCGCACTCGGAGGGACGTGATGCGAGATCCATCCAGAAAATATGTTGATTCTTCGTATTATTTGGACCCCGAGCAGATATAAAATCGGCACTTTAATAAAGCTCTGCATTCTGTAATACATCATTAAATGTGATTTCTTCCCAATGCAAACCGTATCGCACAAAAGTAAGTACACCCCATCAGTCACGTTTTTGTAAATATTTTCATGTGACAACACTGAAGAAATTACACATCTGTGCCTTTCAATCACCTGCTGTGTGTTGGGGGAGCGACAAGGTGTTTCGGTGTTGGCATAGACGTGACTCATGCAGGGGGGGTGGGGACAAGGTGTTTTGGTGTTGGCATAGACGTGACTCATGCAGGGGGGGGGCACAAGGTGTTTTGGTGTTGGCATAGCCATGACTCATGCAGGGGGGGGGCGACAAGGTGTTTTGGTGTTGGCATAGACGTGACTCATGCAGGGGGGGGGGGCGACAAGGTGTTTTGGTGTTGGCATAGACGTGACTCATGCAGGGGGGGGGGGAACAAGGTGTTTTGGTGTTGGCATAGCCATGACTCATGCAGGGGGGGGGGGAGAAGGTGTTTTGGTGTTGGCATAGACGTGACTCATGCAGGGGGGGGGGCGACAAGGTGTTTTGGTGTTGGCATAGACGTGACTCATGCAGGGGGGGGGGCGAGAAGGTGTTTTGGTGTTGGCATAGACCTGACTCATGCAGGGGGGGGGGCGACAAGGTGTTTTGGTGTTGGCATAGCCGTGACTCATGCAGGGGGGGGGGGGCGACAAGGTGTTTTGGTGTTGGCATAGACGTGACTCATGCAGGAGAGGGGGGGCGACAAGGTGTTTTGGTGTTGGCATAGACGTGACTCATGCAGGAGAGGGGGGGCGACAAGGTGTTTTGGTGTTGGCATAGCCGTGACTCATGCAGGGGGGGGGACAAGGTGTTTTGGTGTTGGCATAGCCGTGACTCATGCGGGGGGGGGGGGGGGGGCGACAAGGTGTTTTGGTGTTGGCATAGCCGTGACTCATGCAGGCGGGGGGGCGACAAGGTGTTTTGGTGTTGGCATAGACGTGACTCATGCAGGAGGGGGGGGGCGACAAGGTGTTTTGGTGTTGGCATAGACCTGACTCATGCAGGAAGGGGGGCGACAAGGTGTTTTGGTGTTGGCATAGACGTGACTCATGCAGGGGGGGGCACAAGGTGTTTTGGTGTTGGCATAGCCGTGACTCATGCAGGGGGGGGCACAAGGTGTTTTGGTGTTGGCATAGACCTGACTCATGCAGGGGGGGGCGAGAAGGTGTTTTGGTGTTGGCATAGACGTGACTCATGCAGGGGGGGGGGCGAGAAGGTGTTTTGGTGTTGGCATAGACGTGACTCATGCAGGGGGGGGGCGACAAGGTGTTTTGGTGTTGGCATAGACGTGACTCATGCAGGAGAGGGGGGGCGACAAGGTGTTTTGGTGTTGGCATAGACGTGACTCATGCAGGAGAGGGGGGGCGACAAGGTGTTTTGGTGTTGGCATAGCCGTGACTCATGCAGGGGGGGGCGACAAGGTGTTTTGGTGTTGGCATAGCCGTGACTCATGCGGGGGGGGGGGGGCGACAAGGTGTTTTGGTGTTGGCATAGCCGTGACTCATGCAGGCGGGGGGGCGACAAGGTGTTTTGGTGTTGGCATAGACGTGACTCATGCAGGAGAGGGGGGGCGACAAGGTGTTTTGGTGTTGGCATAGACCTGACTCATGCAGGAAGGGGGGCGACAAGGTGTTTTGGTGTTGGCATAGACGTGACTCATGCAGGGGGGGGCACAAGGTGTTTTGGTGTTGGCATAGCCGTGACTCATGCAGGGGGGGGCACAAGGTGTTTTGGTGTTGGCATAGACCTGACTCATGCAGGGGGGGGGGGGCGAGAAGGTGTTTTGGTGTTGGCATAGACGTGACTCATGCGGGGGGGGGGGCGAGAAGGTGTTTTGGTGTTGGCATAGACGTGACTCATGCAGGGGGGGGCAACAAGGTGTTTTGGTGTTGGCATAGACGTGACTCGTGCAGGGGGGGGCGACAAGGTGTTTTGGTGTTGGCATAGCCGTGACTTGTGCAGGGGGTGGGTGACAAGGTGTTTTGGTGTTGGCATAGCCGTGACTCGTGCAGGGGGTGGGTGACAAGGTGTTTTGGTGTTGGCATAGACGTGACTCATGCAAGGGGGGAGGCGACAAGGTGTTTTGGTGTTGGCATAGACGTGACTCGTGCAGGGGGGGGTGACAAGGTGTTTTGGTGTTGGCATAGATGTGACTCATGCAGGGGGGGGGGGCGAGAAGGTGTTTTGGTGTTGGCATAGACGTGACTCATGCAGGGGGGGGGCGAGAAGGTGTTTTGGTGTTGGCATAGACGTGACTCATGCAGGGGGGGGCGAGAAGGTGTTTTGGTGTTGGCATAGCCGTGACTCGTGCAGATAGCAGAAGAATGAGAGAGAAGACAGAAATCGCACCCCCTCGTCATGCCAAAGCTCACATGCCAGCCCTGTGATGGTGACCCGGATGCCCGCAGTGCTTCAGAAGGATTGGCGCGCTCGCCTGATTTTTGCCGGAGAAATCTCGATGTGTGCGAAGCAGCAGCCGCCTTCTGCACCATGATGTGCATTTAATATTTTATTCATTAATAGCGGCTTTTATGTTCCCGGCGGGACTTGGAGATCAGCGAGTCGGCGTGTTCCTCCTCCCAGCTGCCGGCCAGGCAACCGGCGAGACCGGGGTGAGAGGACTCTTCCATTACCACGTAATAAGATGTGGCTGGAGTGACCCTCATTCCCGACCCCCCCCCCCCCCCCGGGAGTGACCCTCATTCCCGACACCAGATGGGACCCCCCCCCCCCCCGGGATACTTACAAAGAAGGTGATTTAGTACATCTCACCCCCTCATCACACCTAAGGCTAGGTTCACACCACGATTCTACCATCCGATAAACGGACCGTTAAATCGGATGGAATCGTATGTCAAAATTTTCACTAAAAAATCGGATCCTGATTTTAAATAATGTCTGGGAAAAAGAAGATTTTTGAAGTTATGGATATTCAGGGGAACCCCGCCGGCAATTTAAAACCAAAATGACGTGCGGTTCCCCCTAAATATCCATACCAGACCCATTATCCGAGCACGTTAACCTGGCCGGCCGCAGAAAAGAGGGGGGGACAGAGTGCGCCCCCCCCTCTCTCCTGAACCGCACCAGGCCACATGCCCTCAACATGGGGAGGATGTCTCATCCCCACAACCCTTGCCCGGTGGTTGTGGGGGTCTGCGGGCGGGAGGTTTATCAGAATCTGGAAGACCCCTTTAACAAAGGGGACCCCCAGATCCTGACCCCCCCCCCCTGTGTGAAATGGTAATGGGGTACACTGTACCCCTACCATTTCACGAAGGAAGTGTAAAGTATTGTAAAAAAACACACTGACACAAAAGAATAAAGTCCTTTATTAAGAAAAAAAAAAAACTCCAGCGCTGAAAAATCCCCTCGTTCCCGGCTTCCTGCGTTGTCCTGATCCAGCGACGGGTGCGGGTGATCTCCCGCGATGTGAAGATCCATCCATCCGGCGCAGCAGCATCCCCGACCTCCTCTCAGCGCTGGACACAGCCCAGCGAATGACGCGACTGCGACATTACTTATATAGAGGAGGCAGAGCCACCCGTCACGTGACCCCGCCCCCTCTGACGTACCCTCTGCTACGTCACTGGGGAAGCCCAAGAAGAGGAAAGACCTTGGGCTTCGCCAGTGACGTAGCAGAGGGTACGTCAGAGGGGGCGGGGTCACGTGACGGGTGGCTCTGCCTCCTCTATATAAGAAATGTCACAGCTTCAGCCGCCCCTTTCATGGGCTGTGCCCAGCGGTGAGAGGAGGTCCGGGATGCTGCTGCACCGGATGGATGGATCTTCACATCGCCGGACCGGAGATCACCCGACTGTTAGATTTTAAATGTATTGATATTATGTTATAAAGGTCTCTGAATCAATGCTTAAACATGGTAGCATTTGAAGGTTTGTTAAAGACAAACGAAGGTCAATGTAGGTTAGGCCATATCTATTCTTAAAAACATACGTCAAGAAGATGGGTGGAGATGATACTTAAAAATACCTAAGTGGGTGTGAACGATCATCGCGACCTTGTTTGGAAATGAGCCAATTGTGCTTAGTTAGCTGTTAAACTTGTATAAATGTACACGTGGTAAGCATAGCAAGGTAGGAAACCTCAGGGTCATCTGACCCACGGGGGTCTCAGGGTCATCGGACTCTGCTGATGAGATGGAAGTTGGAACCCAACCTGCTAGGAGGGAAGGGACCCTCACCCAGGAGAAAGATCATAAGGGGCTCTTTCCAGCAGAGAAGATGTAACATCTATTTCCTCCTTCTGTAACTTTGTGATGCCTACCTGCCATGATGTTTGACTAAGCTGTAACAACGTAAGCATTAATCTGTTTGCTGTCATATCGTTGGAAGAATAAAACATCATATAATGAAGGAATTTATGTCTGAATATTTTGGAAGCAACGCCTGGAGAGGAAGAGGTTTTTGACAACACATCGCATGACACCTGTTAGAGGCATATGTCCACTATGTCCTCAGTTCTATCTCTGTCACCTCTTCCCCCTGTCCTCCGGCATTTAACATTTGGCGATTGCCAGCCAGACTGGTCATTTTTTTTCCTAAAGCCTTGACAAGGGGGAAATGAAGAAATGAAGTCAAAAATGTTCTTTCAAGTCTTGAAGAAAAATACGACCACAGAACCTAGCAAAACAGGCGTTTGTTTTCCAACAGAAGATGAGAAGGCTCTAAAACACAGGGTGAGTTTTTATTTGTTTTCTCATCTGTCAGAATGCTTGTAGCTTACGAGCAGAAGAAAAGAAAAAAAAACGTACAAGGCTTACACAGGGCTACTGAGCCAAAGCTATTTTGGACAGAAGGTTTCAAGATATCATGCAAAATCCATTGAGGACTTTTCAGGTTATGGAGAAAAATCGTAGACGTTTACGTACGTGAAGAAAGCTGCCAAATAGAAGCTTCACGTTATTTTTTAAGGCCACCATTGTAGTCACACAGGCAGATGTACACTTTGAGTGAGCTATTATGGATTTTGATGTTTGAACTGTCCAAGAATACACTATACATTATACATTCCTTTCGCATACACAAAAAGGAGAAAGACATTATTTTTTTACGCACGCATCTTTACATTTGTTTACTTGAGGCTACTTTACAGCTTAAATAAACATTTACACTAACACATGAGCCAGAAGGAACGGAAAAAGAACAAAAATAAGAAGGCGAGCCACGATCAAGAGAAAATTAATTCTTCAAAGAAAATAAGGACATTACTCTTCCAAGATAAAGCAACGTATGAAGATACAGCAACATGAAAATGCAACAAGAAAAATTTACCAAAGACAGACAATGTAACAAACAAACGAAAGAAACTAAAATTAAGAAGACAAAGTTAAAGGACATTGCATCTCTTGTTTTTTTAAGTGTACACAGGAAAATCATTCTAAACAAGGGGTAAATATGTTTTTTATATAAGTGGGTTAACATGGGATGGTTAATCTCAAGGTTCAGAAGTATATCTCAGTAATATTCGGGAATTGATATATATATATATGCAATGCAGGCATGTAAACAGTAGTGGGGTAATTAATTAATTAATACCAGAGTGTAAGAAGTTCTTTAATAAGGAAATTAAGTTTAATGCTGCATATATATGTTCGGGAATATTTTAGCCTAAAACAACAGAAATGTGTTATTGCATGTCATTCAAAGCACATACAGGGGCAGAAGTTTAAAGGAAAAACTATTGATTAAGATTATGTAAGAACTGTATAAAATTCAGTTAATGGTAAACAACAACTATTGTTAAAAGTTTTTATAATTGACTATTTCAGATGAGAATGAGAATTTTGTTTGGAGGAATTTTCTCAGGAAAATGGCCAATTCACAGTTCATTAGGCTGGAACTAATCTGTGAAGTTTCATGAGATTTTCTCCTAAACAATGTTTTGTCATTATTATAATCAAGAAATGTCATATTATAATGTAATGTACATGATTTTTAGCAGATGTACAAACCAAATATGTTTTAAAATTTTTAAAAAAGGTTAAAAATTGTAAAAACGATAAAATGAGATTGGTTGAAAATTGTATAGTGAATGGTAGCCAAGACTGACAGTGACAGATCTTTCTCTGAGAGTGTGTCATTAACAGAGAAATGGAGGTCGAGTTACTAAGCAGATGGTCAGTCATGACAAGAGTTTTTTTCCCTATGGATCTGAACACATGTTAGTGTTTAAACTTTTTTCAGAGATCTGAAATAAAGGTTCATGGATGGAAAAAAAATATTTAATAAGGTATTACTAACCTAAGTAATTGTTTTGAAAAATACGTGGGTTTTTGCACCATTTGTTTTAAAGAACTAAGGTGTTATTTTTAAACATGAGGGTGTCTACACAAGGCTTTGATTAAGCTTTTGTCTATAGTGACAACTGGATGTTAAAAAGTAAGGTCAATTGAAGCTAAAATTATGCAGTGAGATAAGCCACAATTATACAAATTAATCATGCAAAAGTTACTTTTTAAATTTTTCAGTGGATATTTATTGAGAGGGTTTTTGTGCTTTTATTAAATGGATCCAGGAGGCACAGATGAAACTTTCTGAATGTCTGTCTACACTGAAAAAGTGATCTTAAGACTTGTTTGTTTAGCAGTCAGAGTGACAGGGCATGTGGTTACAATTAACCATACTGTATAAGTTGGTTAAAAAGGAAAAATACTTAAACATGATTTAAGTTTCTTTCTGAAAAAAAAGATATTTAGGATACCCAACCTAAATGTTCTTTTGCAAAATTAAAGCTATTATAAGTAAAGTAAAGTATAGTAAAGAAAAGTACAATAATATGATAAAAATATTATTTTTACAAAATATAATTAGTCACAGAATAAAAAGGGGGACGATGAAAATTTTGTCTCAGTACAGACTGATAATGAAGATAAAATTCATTGTAAAAATAATTGATTCCAACAATAATGGATAGAATTATTTTTAAATGAAAATATTTATTTTTGCATATCCAGGTACCTGACAGATTGACTGACAAATTGATTAATTGATTTTTTTTGAGCTAATGAAAGAAATTTTGAACTACTCATTATTAGAGCATTTTGTCATCAAACTTCTTGAATATTGTTTTATTATGTTTATAGAGCAATCCAAAAGGCAAAGAGTGATCTGATACTATAAAGTATTGAGAGATTTGCAATATATGTAGATTGAGTATATTAGATTTTTTTCACCTGCTGAAGGAGTATACAAGTATATTTTTAGTTAATTTTTGATAAAATTAATTGAGGTAATTCTAGGAAAAAAATAATATATTTTTAATGAAAGCTAAGTTATGAACTTTGTCACATTCCATTGGGGTTGTTTTCAAACCATGGAATCAGATAATGATTTTTTCATTTTTATAGGACAGGTGATGGAGGACATGTATGCAATTTTAGTATTTGATAAAGTTATTGTTTCTTATCATCTTTAGTACCCAGAGATTATAGAACACTACAATAGTATTTTAGAGTCTAAATAGGGTAAGATGATTCAAGAAAAGGTAAATACTAAGTGACTTATTTACCTGTTATATTTTTGGTTTAAAACCTTTTCTAAAGTAAGGGTTGGTTACATTTTTTTGAGTTAATGACAGGATGAAGAATGTCTGTTCTTCTATGTTTTTTTAAAATTAGCATATGTAGTTATTTGCAATCTGTTGAATAGGACAAAGTACAAGTATAGGAATTTCAGAAGTTTGTTCACAAAATATGGCTGGGCCTTTGCTAAATTTGAATAGAAATTATGTTTTGAATAAGATTTCTACTTTTTATGAGTATGTTTCATAATTTATTCCAGTAGCTAAAGTTATGGTTAGGAATTATAGATTTTAAGGTACCAGGGATGTCAATTAGGAATGCCAACTGAAATATCAGATTTCAATTGGGAAGGTTATTTTATTTTTTGGATACTTCCATGACCATGAAACAAGCACAACTAAAATTCTATTTTGGTTATTACTTCTAGTTTTTTCAAATTATTTTTTGATTATGTTATCAAGGATCAACATTTTTGGATGAACTTCAATGATTTATTCATATGGATTTACATCAAAAGTGACATATTGATCGATTGATCATTATGTAAGGGGGAGTTGGAATGTAATTCTAATATAGAAATTTTTTGAATTTTTTGAAATATGGAAAAATAGTTGTTATATTTTGGTTTCTAAATCTTTTATAAAAATACATATTGATACACATAAAATTATTATTTTACATAGAATAATTAATTTTTATTCATTTTTATAGAACACATAACTTGGGAAAGTTGGATGGATAGTTTGTTATTACAAGTATGTATAACAAAGTATACATTTGAAGTATTAATATAGTTAAAAAACATACAAGCTTGTGTGGAAGAAAAAGATTTTAAAGTATCTAAACAGAATTATTGTTGAATTAAATTATATGGAACATTGGAAAATAAATGAAAGAAAGAGTTGCTTGCTGGTCATGGATAGATAAATAAATTACATGGATAGATAAATAAATTATATGGATAGGTAAATAAATTAGATAAATAAATAAAATAAAATAAATAGATAAAAAAGATAAAAATATAAATAGAAAGAAAGATAGAATATATAAAAATATGACAATCAAATAATGGGAAAGTTATGTTTTTATATATCCACAAACAAATAGATTACGTATTATGTTTATAATTGTTCAGTGTCTAGGATAATGTATAAAAAACTTATACTGAAGAAATTTGGTTATTGAAATTTCAAGAGAAATAAAAAAATTGTATTTATTAATTAATAATTCAATATTATAAAGAAATATAATTTGATACATCAAAAATATATTTATTTCTTCTTTATGATAAAATATAACATAGCTATATGATATGGTTGAAGTTATACGAAGTAAAATTTATGAAGGTAAAGGAAGAAAAATTGTAATATTACATCATTTAGATGGAGAATAAATTAAAAATTAATTAATAATATAATAATTTATAGTTTCTTAAAGGAATGAAATGGTTAAATATTTCACAAGAATATCTCCAAATTTTGGAAAAAAGTTTATGTACAATATCTGAAATGTTAAATTGTATTGTTTGTATTGGAAAAAGGTTAATCAGAAACCTTTATTTAAGATGAATGCACTTATTTTGTTTGTTAATTACAGTGCATTAAGGGGGAATTGTTAGATTTTAAATGTATTGATATTATGTTATAAAGGTCTCTGAATCAATGCTTAAACATGGTAGCATTTGAAGGTTTGTTAAAGACAAACGAAGGTCAATGTAGGTTAGGCCATATCTATTCTTAAAAACATACGTCAAGAAGATGGGTGGAGATGATACTTAAAAATACCTAAGTGGGTGTGAACGATCATCGCGACCTTGTTTGGAAATGAGCCAATTGTGCTTAGTTAGCTGTTAAACTTGTATAAATGTACACGTGGTAAGCATAGCAAGGTAGGAAACCTCAGGGTCATCTGACCCACGGGGGTCTCAGGGTCATCGGACTCTGCTGATGAGATGGAAGTTGGAACCCAACCTGCTAGGAGGGAAGGGACCCTCACCCAGGAGAAAGATCATAAGGGGCTCTTTCCAGCAGAGAAGATGTAACATCTATTTCCTCCTTCTGTAACTTTGTGATGCCTACCTGCCATGATGTTTGACTAAGCTGTAACAACGTAAGCATTAATCTGTTTGCTGTCATATCGTTGGAAGAATAAAACATCATATAATGAAGGAATTTATGTCTGAATATTTTGGAAGCAACGCCTGGAGAGGAAGAGGTTTTTGACAACACATCGCATGACACCTGTTAGAGGCATATGTCCACTATGTCCTCAGTTCTATCTCTGTCACCTCTTCCCCCTGTCCTCCGGCATTTAACACCGACGCTGGATCTTCTCATCGCCGGAGATCACCCGCACCCGTCGCTGGATCAGGACAACGCTGGAAGCCGGGAACGAGGGGATTTTTCAGCGCTGGAGTTTTTTTTTTTTTCTTAATAAAGGACTTTATTCTTTTGTGTCAGTGTGTTTTTTTACAATACTTTACACTTCCTTCGTGAAATGGTAGAGGTACAGTGTACCCCATTACCATTTCACACAGGGGGGGGGGGTCAGGATCTGGGGGTCCCCTTTGTTAAAGGGGTCTTCCAGATTCTGATAAACCTCCCGCCCGCAGACCCCCACAACCACCGGGCAAGGGTTGTGGGGATGAGACCCTTGTCCCCATCAACATGGGGACATCCTCCCCATGTTGAGGGCATGTGGCCTGGTGCGGTTCAGGAGAAGGGGGGGGGCCGCACTCTGTCCCCCCCTCTTTTCTGCGGCCGGCCAGGTCAACGTGCTCGGATAAGGGTCTGGTTATGGATATTTAGGGGGAACCGCACGTCATTTTTTTTTTAAATTGACGGCGGGGTTCCCCTGAATATCCATACCACACCTAAAGGGTCTGGTTATTGAATTTGCGGGGACCTCCGTTCGGGTTCGCTCAACCCTAGTAATAAAAAATCGGGTACGATTTATCGCACAGTCATCCGATTTAGTACGATTTACATTGACCACAATATAAAAAAAAAACGGACACGATTTTTTAATACGATTTCAAATCAGGACCAAAAATCGTGGTCAAACACGATTTTTGATGCGATTTTAAATCGTATCAAATCGTATGCGGATCAAATCTGATGCACTTGGGGACCTAAATTAATGAATGGCAGTGAATGGATCCGTTTTGCCATACAGATTTGTACGATTTTAAAGCTAAAATCGTGAGTAAAAAACGGATGACAAAATCGTGGTGTGAATGCACCCTAATGCCGCGTACAGACGGTCGTTTTTTGTGATGAAACAAAACGACGTTTTAAATCATGAAATAAAACGACGTTTTTGAAACATCATTTTCAAAAACGATGTTGCCTACACACCATCGTTTTTTCACAATGCTCTAGCAAAGCGAGGTTACGTTTTACCACTTTTTTCCATTGAAGCTCGCTTCATAACTAGCTTCTGGGCATGCGCGGGTTTAAAAACGTCGTTTGAAACGTCGTTTTTTGGTACACACGGTCAATTTCTGTGAAACAAAAAACGACGTTTTGAAAAACGACACAAAAAATTCGAGCATGTTCGAATTTTTTTTTGGTCGTTTTTTTGAAGACATAAAACGACGTTTTGCCCACACACGATCATTTTAAATGACGTTTTTTAAAACGTCGGTTTTTTTCATCACAAAAAACGACCGTCTGTACGCGGCATACGAGGTCACCGGGACCGAACCTTCCCACATATTACAATATCTCGGAGATAGACACTCACCGGACACTTTATTAGGTACACCTGCTCAGTTGCTCGGTAACACAAATAGCTAATCAGCCAATCAAAAGGCAGCAACTCAATGCATTTAGGCATCTAGACGTGGTAAAGACGAGTTGCTAAAGTTCAAACCGAGCATCAGAATTGGGGAAGAAAGGGGATGGAAGTGACTTTGAACGTGGTGGCGTGGTGGTTGGCGGCAGACGGGCCGGTCTGAGGATTTCTGGGATTTCACACACAACTATCCAGAGGCGGCTCTGGGCTTTGTGAGGCCCTTAGGCAAAACTTGACATGGGGCCCCGCCCACTCACACCCATGATGGGAAAAATAATTCAAGAGCCTCTTCCCTACAACCCTGGCCTGAACTAGGTCCTGCTTGAAGTTGGGCATGAACGAGGTCCTGCTGGTGCCACATCTCTTTCTAGAAAGTTACTTTGAATTGAAATGACATTTAATCAGCCGAGATGAAGGACGGAAGGATGACGGCACATAACGTGAGGTGACGCAATCACGTGACTCATCCTCAGCGGCGCCTGTTTTTCCTTTTGTTCTTCTCAGGTAAAATACGGGGTTTGCTTCCTGCGATCGATTATTGACTTGCGATCCGATGATTCAATTGACAGAAAGACTTTTTTTTTTAATGCAGCTCTGAAGGGTAAATGAATCATTCGTCATGTGAGGAGTCGGATTCGTGATGATTAGAGAGATCGCCGGATAAATGATCTCTATGAGGTGCGCGTCGGTACGAAGAACTGTGCGATGCTCCAGTCCTCCCCGATCGGTAATATGCCGGCAGAATACAGAGTTGCTCTAGGTGGACCCATCCTCCAATGGTCTCCTGCGTCAATGGCGGGGCTTTGTACAGAGAGGAGAACCGCAGTGTACACATGTGAGGTATCGCCGCGAACGTTAGAGTGAGAGCAATAATTCTATCGCTAGACCTTCTCTGTAACTCTAAACTGGAAACCTGTAAAGGTGTTTTAAGCGTCACCTATGGAGATTTTTAAGTACCGTAGTTTGTCGCCATTCCACAAGTGTGCGCAATTTTAAAGCGTGACATGTTAGGTGTCTATTTACTCGGCGGGAACATCATCTTTCATATTTTACAAAAAGATTGGGGTATATATTATGTTTTTATATACATTATATATTATGTGTCTTTTTCCCCAAAAATACTCAGCGTTACATCATCTTTCATATTCTACAAAAATAAAATTGACTATATATATTTTTTATTATTATTTATTAAAGGGCATTTTTTCCTCCCAAAAAATTGCATTTGAATAGCCGCTGTGCGACATAAAAAATGTCAACGACCGCCATTTTATTCTCTAGGGTCTCTGCTAAAATATTTTTATATATATAAAAAAATTGCAGTATATTTTATGTTTTTTTTTTTTATGAATTTTTTATTAAAGTGTATTTTTTTAAAAAAAACTCAGCGTTACATCATCATCATCATCTTGATATTATACCCAAATAAATTGACTATATATCTTTTTTTATTTTTATTAAAGGGTATCCCCCTCCCCCCATATCTATCTATCTATCTCTCTCTATATATATTACAAAAAAGCCGGCAGATGACAGTCGCTCCCCGCGCACTGTGCTGGGACCGCCCTGTTTTTTCTCCGCTCTCCCCTATGGGGGGGGATCGGATGAACACGGACCGAAGGAAAAGTAGGTTTTTCCTGAGTCGCACTTTGGCGGATCGGAGCGGGTCGGATGTCAGCGGGCGTGTCACCGCTGACATCCGCGGCTCCATAGAGGACAGGTCCGCCTAAAAAACTGACAGACGGACCTGTACGGGCGCTCTGTGTGAAAGAGCCCTTTCTGGCTACTTCTGCCGCCGACACCTGATAGCAATTGGTGAATTTTCTAAACAAGGCAGAAATGTATCTCCCGCCTGTGACAACACCCACAGATTTACCTGACTTCCTGTCACAATATATATAAATAAATAAATGTTTGGGGGGGATCTGAGTATTTTTCAAGCAAAAAATAATGGCCCGGATTCAGAGAGCAATTGCGCCCGTGTAACCATAGTTACGCAACGCAATTGCTGACTTGCTCCGGCGTTACGAATGCTCCTGATTCAGGAACATCATAACGCCGACTGCAGCCTAAAATCTGCGCGGCATAAGGCTCTTATGCCCGCATATCTTAGGCTGCATTCTTGCGATGACCGCTAGGGGGCGCTCCCGTTGTGCTCAGTGTATAGTATGCAAATTGCATACTAACACCGATTCACAACGTTGCGCGAGCCCTGCGTACGCAAATTACGTAGTTTGCGTACGGCGTGTTTAGCGTAAGGCTGCCCCTTCTAATAGTAGGGGCAGCCAATGCTAAAGAATACCCGGCGTTCCCGCGTCGCCAAATTTTAATGTTACGTCGTTTGCGTAAGTGATTCGTGAATGGCGCTGGACGCCATTCACGTTCACTCTGAAGCAAATGACGTCCTTGCGACGTCATTTGCCCGCAATGCACGTCGGGAAAGTTTCCCGACGGAGCATGCGCTCTACGCTCGGCGCGGGAGCGCGCCTAATTTAAATGATTCCCGCCCCCTACGGGATCATTTAAATTGCGTGCTCTAGCGCCGGGCAATTTTGCCGGCGCGCCCTCGCAATTTACGGAGCTACTGCTCCGTGAATCGAGGGCAGCGGAGCAAATTTGCAGGGGGCGCAGGGCAAAATCGTTGCCCTGCGCCTCCGCAAAAAAAGCGCAATTGTCTTTGAATCCGGGCCGCTGACTTCAACTTATAAACAACAAACGTCAGAAGAAGGCCTGGGGGGGGGGGGGAGATCGTCAGAATTTCTGTTACATCCGATAGGAGATTGGAAGGGGTGTGGCCCTCGGAACGCTCGCTGCGGCTTCATATAACGAATCGCAGAGATAAAGATCGGTCGTCACAGTAAACTTGTTCTCGGAATAATCCCCGAGCCGCGTCTTCTGCTGTGACGGCCTCACAGACACCGTGTGAATGTGGGAGTCTCATTATTTATACATCGCTCGCATTAAGTTGAACTCTTAGACGGGATTGGCTCGCCGCGCGTTCGCCGGTGTTATTGGAGTTCATGGGAAGTTTCCCCCCCTGGGGACAGAACGCACAGCTTGCCTCAGCCTGCCTCGTAATATTGGAAGCAGAAAGCCCAGGAGAGCGATAGCTTGACGGCCATTTCCCACCATCACCGGGGATAATTGCGAGTCCGCGCCGTTACATTTATAGAAGGCGAGAGAAACACGTGTAATAGAAACGAGGACAAAGATTCCGCTGTACATGCGTGGCGCTCACAGGGGGGGAGGGGGGGTGCATTTCATTGTATTTACAGAAAATGGATTGAGGCCTCCGAGCCTCACGTTATAACATGAGCAACGTCTCCCGCCACACCGAGGCTCTGCGTCATGTCTATGTATACTGTCTATATATATATATATACTCCATGTACAACACCGAGGCTCTGCGTCATGACATATGTACTGTCTATATATATATATACACTCCATGTACAACACCGAGACCAACAACTGGGGGCAACAGAAAGGATGGGGGAGCAATAATGTTACTATGGCCCAAGCACCCCTCCATAATATTACTATGGGCCAAGCACCCCTCCATAATATTACCACGGCCCAAGCACCCCTCCATAATATTACCATGGCCCAAGCACCCCTCCATAATATTACCATGGCCCAAACACCCCTCCATAATATTACCATGGCTTAAACACCCCTCCATAGGATTACTATGGCCCAAGCACCCCTTCATAATATTACTATGGCCCAAACACCCTTCCATATTATTACTATGACACAAACACCCCTCCACAATATTACTATGGGCCAAGTATCCCTCCATAATATTACTATGGCCCAAGCACCCCTCCATAATATTACTATGGCCCAAACACCCCTCCATAATATTACTATGGCCCAAACACCCCTCCATAATATTACCATGGCCCAAACACCCCTCCATAATAATACCATGGGCCAAGCACCCCTCCATAATATTACTATGGCCCAAACACCCCTCCATAATATTACTATGGCCCAAACACCCCTCCATAATATTACTATGGCCCAAGAACCTCTCCACAATGTTACCATGGTCCAAACACCCCTCCGTAATATTACTATGGCCCAAACACCCCTCCATAATATTACTGTGGGACAAGCACCCCTCCATAATATTACCATGACCTATGCACCTCTCTATCGTATTACCATCACGGTTCAAACACCCCTCCATAATATTACTATGGCCCAAACACCCCTCCATAATATTACTATGGCCCAAGCACCCCTCCATAATATTACTATGGCCCAAGCACCCCTCCATAATATTACTATGGCCCAAACACCCCTCCATAATATTACTATGGCCCAAACACCCCTCCATAATATTACCATGACCTATGCACCTCTCTATCGTATTACCATCACGGTTCAAACACCCCTCCATAATATTACTATGGCCCAAACACCCCTCCATAATATTACTATGGCCCAAACACCCCTCCATAATATTACTATGGACCAAACACCCCTCCACAATATTACTATGGCCCAAGCACCCCTCCATAATATTACTATGTACCAAGCACCCCTCCATAATATTACCACGGCCCAAACACCCCCCCCCCATAATATTACTATGGGCCAAGACCCCCTCCATAATATTACCATGGCCCAAACACCCCTCCATAATATTACTATGGCCCAAACACCCCTCCATAATAATACCATGGGCCAAGCACCCCTCCATAATAATACCATGGGCCAAGCACCCCTCCATATTAGTACCATGAGTGATGGGGAGAGGTGAGCCCAAAGTGGTTAGGGGGTGAAGTCTGCCCTCCGTTGACTTTAAATTAGGGTGACCAGACATCCCCAGTTTCACGGGACAGTCCCCTGATTGAGGACACTGTCCCCGGACTAAGTCTGTCCCTGGTTTTGTCCCCAGATTGGATATAGTAGAGGGCAGGGGCAATTTCAAAGACAATCAGTGCAGAATTAAAATACAAAAATTAGAATTACACCCCCCCCCGCTCCGCCGTGCCTACTAGCATAGCCATAGACCACCACAGACTATTCGCTGGTGTCGCCATGTCACATGAGCGGGTATGGTCTTCTACGACGGCAAAACCAAAACAGGGCAACCCTGATAACCGAACTGCCCTTCCCCCACAGTCATATAAAAATGGAGATTATACCAAAGCACCTGCCTCCCCTCCCCCCTCCCCCCTCCCCCCGTATTTTGTTATATTCTCCAGCAAAGAGTTAAGTGACTGTATTAAAGAATCTCCTCTCAAGTAATTACATTTTATTCCCCGCAATGACGGCTTCAATTTAAGCGCTCTCCTGTCACTTTTCACTTTCCATCTCCGCGCAGAAGAAGCGGCGTGGCAGAAATACGGCGGCACAATTAGTTTCGATGCGATATTAAAGATTCAATGGAAATTAAATATTAAAAAGTTATTCCGCTGATCCATGCGCAGATCAAATCCATCTGTTGCTATAAACCCAAAACACCGCCATATGCCGGCTCAGCTGACGGCGTCTACATCATTAACTTCTACCCAGTATGTATAGAGATCCATATTTACACGAGCGTCTGTGCCGCCGTGCCCTCCGCGCCGTCACGTCACGGAAAAGAGACGCGGGAGCCGCCATCTGAAGTCTCACAGGACCAAATAATTACAGATCTCTAATTAAAGCTTCATATAGAGAGAGAAAGACAAACACCTTCCCAGAACCCGCCACACCGCAAACTAGGCCAAAATAAAGTCGCGCTGCGCAAAAATGACCAACAGTACTGCAAATATATTGAAACAAAGAAAGTCCATTAAGTGATGAGAAATCCAAGGAATCCCTCAGTGCTCATACATTTTCACCAAAATGAGACGTTCGTTTCAGAAATGAAGCCTCCACCTCCAGAGAATGGCCGCTTACCAGCTCCTTAACCACTTAAGACCCGGATCTTTAGGCAGCTAAAGGACCCGGCCAGTTTTTTGCGATTCGGCACTGCGCCGCTTTAACTGACAATTGCGCGGTCGTGCGACGTGGCTCCCAAACAAAATTGGCGTCCTTTTTTTCCCCCACAAATAGAGCTTTCTTTTGGTGGTATTTGATCACCTCTGCGGTTTTTATTTTTTGCGCTATAAACAAAAATAGAGCGACAATTTTGAAAAAAATTCAATATTTTTTACTTTTTGCTATAATAAATATCCCCCAAAATATATATATATATATATATTTAAAAAACAAATCCTCAGTTTAGGCCGATACGTATTCTTCTACCTATTTTTGGTAAAAAAAAAATCGCAATAAGCGTTTATCGTTTGGTTTGCGCAAAATTTATAGCGTTTACAAAATAGGGGATAGTTTTATTGCATTTTTATTAATTATTTATTTTTTACTACTAATGGCGGCGATCAGCGATTTTTTTCGTGACTGCGACATTACGGCGGACACATCGGACAATTTTGACACATTTTTGGGACCATTGTCATTTTCACAGCAAAAAATTCTATAAAAATGCACTGATTACTGTGAAAATGACAATTGCAGTTTGGGAGTTAACCACAAGGGGGCGCTGAAGGGGTTAAGTGTGACCTCATCTGTGTTTCTAACTGTAGGGGGGTGTGGCTGTAGGTGTGACGTCATCGATTGTGTTTCCCTATAAAAGGGATCACACGATCTATGACGGCGCCACAGTGAAGAACGGGGAAGCCGTGTTTACATACAGCTCTCCCACGTTCTTCAGCTCCGGGGACCGATCACGGGACTCCAGCGGCGATCAGGTCCGTGAGTCCCACGGCCGCGGTCACGGAGCTTCGGACCGGGTCGCATGCACGCGCGACCCCACGGTGGGCTTAAAGGGCAACGTACAGGTACGTGGATGTGCCCAGCCGTGGCGTAAATCGGCGTGAAGGGGTCCTTAAGTGGTTAAGACCTCCTTGGTACGGGAGGTCCTTCCCACTTTTGGCTACAAACTCAGCCGGGGGGCCTTTAATCCTCCAAGGGAATCCCGCTGTCTGGCCTCTGCCACCAAAGACGGGGCCCGATAACAGTTGATCCCCAAGAAGAAAAAATAAATAAGGTTTCAATAGTGTAAAACCCTTTGGGCCAGATTCACGTAGAATCGCGGCGGCGTAACTTATCCTAGATAAGTTACCCCGCTGCAATTTTTCATCGCAAGTGCCTGATTCACCAAGCACTTGCGATGAAAACTACGCCTGCGGCCTCCGGCGCAAGGCGGGCCAATTCAAATGGGCGTGTGCCATTTAAATTAGGCGCGCTCCCGCGCCGGACCTACTGCGCATGCTCCGTTTCCTAACTCCCGCCGTGCTTTGCGCGCCGTGACGTCATTTTCTTGAACGGCGACGCGCGTAGCGTACTTCCGTATTCCCGGACGGCTTACGCAAACGACGTTAAATTTTGAATTTCGACGCGGGAACGACGGCCATACTTTAGACAGCAATACACTTGCTGACTAAAGTTAGGGCACCAAAAAAAACGCTAACTTTGCGACGGGAAACTTGACTACGGACGACATAGCGAACGCGAAAAACCGTCGTGGATCGGCTGTAACTCCTAATTTGCATACCCGACGCTAGTTTACGACGCAAACTCCCCCCAGCGGCGGCCGGGGTACTGCATCCTAAGATCCGACAGTGTAAAACAATTACACCTGTCGGATCTTAGGGCTATCTATGCGTAACTGATTCTATGAACCAGCCGCATAGATACTCTGAGATACGACGGCGTATCTCATTTGTGAATCTGACCCTTTAGACGTTTTATTTAGACGTACAAATAAGGTTGTACCTACATCAAGATGGTTAAAATAAACAATATATGGGAAAAAGCCGGCCGACTCAATATGGCAGCCCGTCCTTCTGGGACTTGCACAAACGCGGTGACGTCAGCACGTCGCTTTTCCCTGTGCATTTAGTCCCAAATTACGTCGTCCCAGGGCATGAGGAAGACGTAATTTGTGATGAAGCGCGTAGGATGGGGGCGACGTGCTGACGTCACTGCGTTTGTGCAAGTCCCAGAAGATTTTTGGTGAGAACCCCACGCCTTTATTTTTTTATTTTGGCGCGGGGTTCCCCTTAAAATCCATACCAAAACTGAAGGGCCTGATATGGAATTTGGGGGGACCCCCACGGAATTTATTTTTTTAATTTTGGTTTAGGGTCGTTTTTTTTCAATGACTTTTATCTATATTGCCGGGACCCGACAATTCATTATAGCCGCAGGTAGTTTTAAATGACTTTTTTTCCTTTAGAAATGTAATTTTGTTCAGGGACAGTTCTAAGCACGGGAAACATGCACCAATTTACAGGCATACTATAGACACCCGACAGGTACGAAATATTTCACTTTTATTGTTTCACTTTAAGAATTATTAAATTCACTGCTCCTGAAAAAAAATGATGTTTTTTAAACTTTTTTTTGCATTGATACATGTCCCCTGGGGCAGGACCCGGGTCCCCAAACACTTCCCTGGGGCAGGACCCGGGTCCCCAAACTCTCCCCTGGGGCAGGACCCGGGTCCCCAAACACTCCCCTGGGGCAGGACCCGGGTCCCCAAACACTCCCCTGGGGCAGGACCCGGGTCCCCAAACACTCCCCTGGGGCAGGACCCGGGTTCCCAAACACTTCCCTGGGGCAGGACCCGGGTCCCCAAACACTCCCCCTGGGGCAAGACCCGGGTCCCCAAACACTCCCCTGGGGCAGGACCTGAGTCCCCAAACACTCCCCTGGGGCAGGACCCGGGTCCCCAAATCACTCCCCTGGGGCAGGACCCGGGTCCCCAAATCACTCCCCTGGGGCAGGACCCGGGTCCCCAAATCACTCCCCTGGGGCAGGACCCGGGTCCCCAAACACTCCCCTGGGGCAGGACCCGGGTCCCCAAACACTCCCCTGGGGCAGGACCCGGGTCCCCAAACACTTCCCTGGGGCAGGACCTGGGTCCCCAAACACTCCCCTAGGGCAGGACCCGGGTCCCCAAACACTTCCCTGGGGCAGGACCTGGGTCCTCAAACACTCCCCTGGGGCAGGACCCGGATCCCCAAACACTCCCCTGGGGCAGGACCCGGATCCGGATTTCTATTTGGCGAACAGGCGAACACCCCCCCCATGTTCGACTCGAACATCGGGGCTCATCCCTACTTGGGACAAGCATAGATCTTTAGTCAGACAATAAAGTTAACGAAAAAAATAAAAATAAATAAATAAATGGGCAGATTCCATTGACTCCTCCGTCTTTTTCTGCCGTCACTTTTCTAGGTTTCTATCAGTGGATAAAGGGCAGCAAAGGGCCGCAGTTTAAAGACCACGGACCAAGGAGGATCTGGTGGAAATCACGGGATTGTCTCTGATCTAGTCGGGTGTTTAGATGTCTCATGCCTCATACAAACGACTGGTTTTCCCGACAGGAAAACTGCCACGAGAGCTTTTGGCCGGGAATCCCGGCCGTGTGTATGCTCCATCGCCTGGAATCCCGGTGGGAAAAAAAAAAAAACATGTTCTCCTTTTCCCGCCGGGATACCCAGCGTTTTTTAAGCCGGCAGTTTCCCTATGGGGAGCATACACACGGCCGGGTTTCCCGACCAAAGCTCTCATGGCAGTTTTCCTGTCGGGGTTTCCCGGTAGACTTTTTACCGCCAGGAAAACCGATCGTGTGTACTCAGCATAAGAGTAAAACATTTCCATCATTTGGGAGACATCTCATTATTATTATACGTCTTAGCCGGTAGAAATGTAAATGTTGAGCGGTAAACTGACAGCTTTCTCCGTATGATGATAATTAGCACCCGGAGAAGGGAAGACGCCGCGTCACATGGTCAGAGCCCGGAACGCGCGTATGACAAGGTTACAAAACGACGCAGGGAAAAATCCGATCGTTATCTTCCAGCAAGTTCTAAAATTGATTGTCAAAGAAGTTCCATAGTCAGTGTGAGGACGGGACACGCCCCCATCCCGGTCCCCGGAGATTATTCGCTTTCCTAGTTGTGTCCTTCACATTCCGAGACGCCGCCGGTACTGTTTGTGCTCATTAAACGGCAGCACTTTGAACCTGAACATCTGCAATTCGTTTTCCAGGATTGGTACCGAGATAGACGTGAGCCGCCAGTCCAAGGAAGGTGGAAGCCGGTAGCGGGTGAGACGGGGGCGCCGGGATCCTACATCATTATATTTCCAATGTTTCACTCAAATCTCCAGAAACGAAGAACTTCCAGTTCTGATGAAATAATAGACAAGTAAAAGGAAATACATAAAAGGGACGGCGCCTTTGTGTTCCTTATGAGAAGAATAAGACTTATTCAGGAGGGGTCATCAATGATGGGCAAATCAATCCATTCAGTGGGTACCAGTAATGACGGGCACGTGCCATTCAATGAGAAAACCTCTCCAGTATCTTTGTATTGGGGCGGCAATATGGCATCACTGCTTTTAAAAATGGTCTTGCTTCGTTTTTGGATGAAAAATTAGGGATATACTGTATATCTACTTTCCACCGATCAGCCAGAACATCAAGACCACCCACCATAATATTGAGTAGGTCCCACTTTCCTGAAGGGTCATTGATGACCCCTCTTTCCAGGCGTGGCCTGCACTAGACCTCTGAAGGTACGCTGTTGGTATCTGGCACCAAGCCGTCAGTTGCAGATCCTTTAAGTCCTGTAAGTTGGGTGGTAGATCAGACTTTTTTTTCCCCCATCACATCACCACAGGAGATATAATGCGTAGAATCCCGGAGTCCGATGATATAAACTGTAACGGGCTTCAATATATAGCTACACCATGTTGGGGAACGATCTACCATAGGTAATGCGGGACTATCCACATTTCCCTTTGGCCCCGTACACACGAGAGGATCTCTCCGCTGGAATTGATCCGCGGACCGGTTTCAGCGGATAGATCCCCTGGTGTGTACGATCCAGCGGATATTTATCCGCGGATATTTTTCGGCCCGATGGATTTCCAGCGGATCAAAATTTCTTAACATGCTAAGAAATCGATCCGCTGGAATCCAGTCCAACGGATTGATCCGCTGGTCTGTACAGACTCACCGGATCAATCCGTCCAAATCCTTCCCTCGCATGCGTCGTAATGATTCGACGCATGCGTGGAAGTCCTTATATCACAGCATCGCGCACGTCGCCGCGTCATCATTGCGGCGACGGCGCGACACGTCACCGCGGAGGGAATTCTGCAGGGATTTTGATCTCAAGGTTAGTACAACCATGAGATCAAAATGCGCCAGAGGATTTATCCGCGGAAACGGACCTCCGGACCATTTCCGCGGATCGATCCTCTCGTGTGTACTAGGCCTTAGTGTGCCCTCTGAATAGTTGCCTCACCAAGTTGGTTAACATGTTTGCTTGTCGCCAAACACTGCTCACCAAAGATATGGATAGTCCCACATGACCTATGGTAAATCGTTCCCCAACGTGGTGTAGCCATATATTGACATCATCGGACTCCTTGGATTCTACGCATTAGATCTCCTGTGGTCCCCTTCTACCTGGCCTGTCGTCACCTGGTCTAAATGCTATGCTTACACTATAGACTACCGCTTCTTCTTATCGCTAGTGCTGAAGGTCTGTCCTCTCCGGGTATGCGCCTATACCAATGGCCATTTGAAGGAATGCCGCCGAACCCCCCAGTACTTCTTCTGTCAGTCCGGCTGGGAACAGGAAACTGAATCTCCTGTACCGTGCGGTTAGGGTACCCGGCCGAACTGCAGGAGGAACTAGGAAGAGGAGCTCAGCCATGCTACAGGCTGCAGCAAGGGCCCGTCCTGCTGGGGCCCCAGGCCAGCTCGGGGGCCCCAAGCAGTTGCTTGTTTTGCCTGTCTTGTTCCGACAGGCCTGCCTATGCCCACCCTAGGCGTTGTGGTTGGCCTGCTGACTATTAGGTCTGACCGATTAACATTAATCCACTTTGTGTCTGGGTCCTGAAGAAGCCATTTTCTTTTGGCGAAACGTTGACCGTGCAGACGACACCAGAATAATCTGTTCAAATCTTGGATTTTGTACTAACCACATACTATGTTTTTATAATGTGGATGTTCTAGTCCCCCCTTGTTTGCTGGAAGAGGACATTTAAAATTGTATAATAAACTTTTTTACAAATTATGGATGAGCCGAACACCCCTCGGTTCGGTTCGGACCGGCAAAAAAATTGTGCGAACACAGTTAAAGTCTATGGGACACGAACGTGAAAAACCATAAGTGCAATTTTTTTAAAGTCATTGAAAAAAAACGGCATGGGTTCCCCCGCCAGTCCATTACCAGCCCCTTTGGGTCTGGTGTGAATATTAAGGGGAACCCCCGAACCAAAATAAAAAAAAAATGCGTGGGGGTCCTCCCAAATTCCATACCAGGCCCTTCAGGTCTGGTATGGATTTTAAGGGGAATCCCACGCCAAAAAAAAAAATGGGGTAGGCCCCCCCCCCCCAAAAATATATACCAGACCCTTATCTGAGCACACAACCTGGCAGGCAGCAGAAAAAGAGAAGGGGACGCGAGAGCGGGGCCCCCCCTTCCTGAACCGTACCAGGCCACATGCCCTCAACATGGGGAGGATGCATTGGGGTCTGGACCCCTCAAAGCACCATGTCTTCATGTTGATGGGGACAAGGGCCTCATCCCCACAACCCTTGCCCGGTGGTTGTGGGGGTCTGCATGTGGGGGGGCTTATCGGAATCTGGAATCCCCATTTAACAGTGGGGACCCCCAGATCCCGGCCCCCCCCATGTGAATTGGTAACGGGGTACATTGTACCCCTACAATTTCACCCCAAAAAATTGCCAAAAATGTATAAAAAAAAAAACAAGAGCCAGCTTGGGACAAGTCCTTCATTAAGAAAGAAAAAAGTCCAGTGATGTAGATCCATCTCGCTCCGACGATACTGAAAAAATGTAATTAAAAAAGCCACTACTGATGCGCCTCCATAGGAGGCTCCGGTCGAGTGACGCTACTCCTGCCGTGACAGCTCTTATATAGCTGAGGGCGGGGCCACCTGGTGATGTACACGGGTGACCCTGCCCCCTCAGACGCCACAGGGAAACCCGCAGGAAACGAACTCGACTCGAACATCGGGCTCATCCCTATTACAAATCTTTTAAATAGGTCTCCACTTTATGGCCATTATAGTCCGCCTTCGTACGGGTTCAGGGGGTTTTCTACCCCGGGACTTGCCCAATTTCTGTCTATATTTTTCGGATGAGGCCTCAGTCCTAACATATTTTCCAGCAGCAGCAGTGGCAGTGCGTCCATAGTCGGCACAGCAGCACCTCCCCTTCTCTCTCCTGCACCCGTCGCTGCATGAATCTATGTATTGTCGCCGGCGCCGCCCACTATTCAGATAGCTGGCCCCCTGGTGAGCGCCAGCCATCTGAATAACAGCAGTTGGTTGGTTTTGAAAGTGTCTATCAGAGCCAGCGGCATAGTGGCTGCATTTGATGGCATGGCATAGTGGCGACAATTGATGGGCGCATTGGCTGCGTTTGATGGCATGGCACAGTGGCGACAATTGATGGGCACAGTGGCAACAAATAATGGCACAGTGGCTACGTTTGATGGCATGGCACTGTGGCGACAATTGATGGGCACAGTGGCGACAATTGATGGCACAGTGGCTGCGTTTGATGGCATGGCACAGTTGATGGGCACAGTGGCGACAATTGATGGGTACAGTGGCGAAAATTGATGTGCACAGTGGCGCCAATTGATGGTACAGTGGCTGTGTTTGCTGGCATGGCACATTGGCAACAATTGATGGGCACAGTGGTGACAATTGATGGGCACAGTGACGACAATTGATGGGCACAGTGGCTGCGTTTGATGGTTTTTTTTTTTCGTTTGTTTGCGCCCCCCAAAAAAATTTGAGCACCGGCCGCCACTGAGCAGCAGAATGGCGTCAGTGCATCTGTTTTATCGGCACGTCTAACCAAACACAGATCCCGGAACGTTCCCTGACGCAATATGTGCATGCACGCTATACTGAACTTTACGGCGCATCATCCGAGATTCGATTTCCATTTTTCTTCCCGTTTAAAAAAAGAAAACTTATCATCATGGGAACATTAAATAGAAATTAGCAAAACGCATTTACAGAGTAAACACAATCTGCTCCATTACGGTTACACAAACACATTTGCAGACACCGCAGGAGTAGCCGCGCACAGTCACTCGATCACATAAACACTGCTTATCCAGATATGACCACAAGTGCGCACATACACCACGCCAATCGATTCCCGCCTCCCCCCCAGGACGCCGGCACCTGCTGTTATAAGACAATGTGCTTCACTTACTCAGCCATTTGAAACCTTATATATCACTTCATCCACATTGAGAGTAATAAAGTGTTAGACTTGCCATTCAAGGCTAAGGCGAGAGCGCATTAAGGACGACTGTCATGGTTCATATTGAGTTCAATTTCATTGGTTTTTATATTACACCCCGCAGCAATATCGCTATATGGTAATCAAGGAGCCGAGGTATACTTCAGTGCGCTCCCCGACTCTCGCCTTACAAGCTGGAATGCATTTATGCTTTTTTTTTCCTGCAATGTAGAGGGGGAGGGGGGGGGGGCTTTACTGGTCCGCCTCGGAAAATGGAGAGCGCATCGCGCAATCAAAAATAAAATTATGGCCCTCGCCTGTCAGGTGCTGCGCGGTGCCATCCATTAAGGGTTCCGGGAATCGGGGGTTAAATAAATAAATGGCTCTCGCTCACGCCGTCAACGCCTAGTCTCCATGACACGTAGAGGCGGTGATATTAAGGAATAGAAGAGAAAGAACAATAAAAAGGGAACAAGTACTGAGCTTAACCGGTGCTTAGAAAGACAGACCGAGGAAATCAGTGGAGTGGCAACATGACTGGGGGAGGAATAGTTCCCCCAAAAAAGGCTTTATTGAAATCCACCCTCGTCCCCCAACCGCACCCCAACCAGCTGGAGAACCGCTCCAAAACTGACTACAGTTGACTTCCAAGGAACCCACAACTGACACCTACGAGGGTAGCGCCATACCACCCAATGGGTTCCAATCTTTGCAGCCTTCTCACTTCCTTACATAGACCTGGAGGAAATCAATGGAAGGATTATTGACTGTAGGGAGGACTAGACTCCCAAAAATAAAGGCTTTACTGAAATCCACCCTCGTCCCCCAACCGCACCCCAACCAGCTGGAGAACCGCTCCAAAACTGACTACAGTTGACTTCCAAGGAACCCAAGCCTACAACCGACACCTATGAGGGTAGCCTCGCTTCGCCGGGGCCTTAAAGATCACACACACAAGATAAACGATAAACTTTGAATCTTATGTGCTGTTCTTCTTGTGTGTTCTCTTTAAGGCCCTGACGAAGCAGGGCTTCCCACGAAACGCGTAGGCCATATTTGTGATACATCTGACCAGGATCTGTTGCAGTGACCTGGAAGAGATCAACAGAAGGACTAAATGGCTGGGGTGGGGATAAGAGAACCACTCCAAAATAGACTATGGTTAACTTTCAAGGGACTAAGCCCCCAATAAAGACAATTGACACCAACAAGGGTGGCACCAGACGGGATGTAGTCTTTGTAGCCATTTCATCTCCTTACATAGACCTGGAGAAAATCAATGGAAGAACTATATGACTATGAGGAGGAATAGTTCCCCCAAAAAAGGCTTTGTTAATATCCACCATTGTCCCAAACTGCACCCCAACCAGCTGGAGAACCGCTCCAAAACCGACTACAGTTGACTTCCGAGGAATCCAAGCCCACAACTGACACCTATGAGGGTAGACTCGCTTCGCCGGGGCCTTAAAGATCACACACACACAGGAAAAACAGCACATAAGGTAAAATTTTAATCTTATGTGCTGTTCTTGTGTGTGATCTTTAAGGCCCTGACGAAGCAGGGCTTCCCACGAAACGCGTAGGCCATATTTGTGATACATCTGACTAGGATCTGTTGCAGTGACCTGGAAGAGATCAACAGAAGGACTAAATGGCTGGAGTGGGGATAAGACAACCACTCCAAAATAGACTATGGTTAACTTTCAAGGGACCAAGCCCCCAATAAAGACAAATGACACCAACAAGGGTAGCACCAGACGGGATGCAGTCTTTGTAGCCATTTCATCTCCTTACATAGACCTGGAGAAAATCAATGGAAGAACTATATGACTATGGGGAGGAATAGTTCCCCCAAAAAAGGCTTTGTTAATATCCACCATTGTCCCAATCCGCACCCCAACCAGCTGGAGAACCGCTCCAAAACGGACTACAGTTGACTTCCAAGGAACCCAAGCCCACAACTGACACCTATGAGGGTAGCCCCGCTTTGTCAGGGCCTTAAAGATCACACACACACAGGAAAAACAGCACATAAGATAAAATTTGAATCTTATGTGCTGTTCTTGTGTGTGATCTCTAAGGCCCTGACGAAGCAGGGCTTCCCACGAAACGCGTAGGCCATATTTATGATACATCTGACCAGGATCTACACACCCTGGACCAAAGTAACAATAAAAAATGATATTGTGTATGAAACTGTGACATATTGTTTTAAAGAATCCCATCCAAGAATGGTAAATCAAATATTTTCTATGTTGTTTTAAAATTGTGATAGAACCTTTTTCTAAACCCCACCGAGGCACATTTAAAGTCCCACCCCCACGTCGTACTTTTTGCATTTTCATATTCTGTAGGGACGGTGCCCCCGTGGAGTTATAATCTTCTCATGTATACCCCTCCCCCTACATACCATACCACCAGATGGCTTCCCATCTTTGTAGTTATCTCACTTCCTTACATAGCACCAGAAGAGATCAATGGGAGGAATCAAAGACTTCTGGGAGGACTAGTTCCCCAAAAAAGTATTTCCTGAAATCAACCATAGACCCCAACCACGCCTCACCGGCTCAAGATCCGCACCGAAATCGGCTATGGTTGACTTCCAAGGGACCGAGCCTCTATTAAAATCAACTGACTCCAATGAAGGTAGCACCGTACCACCAGATGGCTTCCCATCTTTGTAGTTATCTCACTTCTTTACATGGAACCAGAGGAGATCAATGGGAGGAATCAAAGACTGTGGGGAGGACTAGTTCCCCAAAAAAGTATTTCCTGAAATCAACCATAGACCCCAACCACACCTGATCGGCTCAAGATCCGCACCAAAATTGGCAATAGTTGACTTCCAAGGGACCCAGCCTCTATTAAAAACAACTGACTCCAATGAGGGTAGCACCATACCACCAGATGGGTTCCAATCTTTGTAGATCATCTCTCCTGTTTGCAGTGACCTGAAAGAAATCAATAGGAGGACTAAATGACTGGGGTGGGGAAAAAAGAACCACTCCAAAATGGACTATGGTGGACTTCCAAGGAACTGAGCCCCCAATAAAGACAACTGACACCAACAAGGGTGGCACCAGATGGGTTCCAATCTTTTTAGCCATTTCATCTCTTTACATAGACCTGAAGAAAAATCAATGGAAGGACTATATGACTATGGGGAGGAATAGTCCCCCAAAAAAAGGCTTTGCTAACCACCATTGTCCCAAACCGCACCTCACCAGCTGGAAAACCGCTCCAAAACTGACTACTGTTGACTTCCAAGGGACCGAGCCCACATTAAAAACAACTGTAACCAACGAGGGTAGCACCGTACCACCAGATAGCTTCCTATCTTTGTAGTTATCTCACCTCTATGCAGGAGGAGATCAGTGGGAGGAATAAATGACTGTGGGGAGGACTAGTTACTGAAATTCACCATTGCCCCAACCGCACCTCACCGGCTTAAGGTCCGCACCAAAATTCGCTATAGTTGACTTCCAATGGGCTGAGCCTCCATTAAAAATAACTGACACCTACGAGGGTAGCACCGTACCACCGGATGGGTTCCAATCTTTGCAGATCTTCTTCACATAGACCTGGAGGAAATCAATGGAAGGATTATTGACTGTAGGG
The DNA here is from genome assembly GCF_905171775.1 of Rana temporaria. Classification (NCBI taxonomy): domain Eukaryota; kingdom Metazoa; phylum Chordata; class Amphibia; order Anura; family Ranidae; genus Rana; species Rana temporaria. The sequence continues at coordinate 2,071,035 of NC_053491.1, read as the reverse complement.
AGGACTAGGCCCCCCAAAAAAAGCTTTACTGAAATCCACCATTGTTTCCAGATGCACCCCACCGGCTTGAGGTCTGCACCAAAATTGGCTATATAGTTACATAGTCAAGAAAGGCTTGTCGGTCTATCCAGTGCCGATCCTAGGGTTTCAGACGCCTGGGTGCAGAAATATTTCTGGCGCCCCCCACATGGACGTGGTCATCTTACTAACTCCTCCCCTTTACACATGTTTCAATGGCTACGACTCAAACACAGAGATGCTCCCCTAAGAAATCTTCATTAGTGTCCCCCATCAGGTGTCCTCCATCAGAGTCCCCCCCAGCAGGTGTCCCCCATCAGAGCCACCCACAGCAGGTGCCCCCCATCAGAACCTCCCACAGCAGGTGCCCCCCATCAGAGCCTCCCAGCAGGTGTCCCCCATCAGAGCCCCCCAGCAGTTGCCCCTCATCAGAGCCCCCCCACAGTAGGTGTCCCCCAGAGCCCCCCCCCCCCCCACAGCAGTTGTTCCCATCAGAGCCCCCCACATCACATGTCCCCATAGATCAATACTTGTCCAATAGATCTCTGTAGCTCGGGCGCGCTGGGAGCAGAAGCACATTACAGGGGGCGGGGCATACGTAGCATCTTTGGTTACTTGGAGGGTGGCACGCGGAGAGCATTGATGGGAGTGCACGGGATGATTGGCAGCAGCTCCAGCCAACCCAGAAGCCTCGCATCACACCGCCTATGGGAGAAGAGCCGACACACGCAGAGGGGGCGGGGCAGACAGGAGACTGCTCCATGCACACCGGACAGAATTAATTAGTGGAGCCTAGTGCCGGAACGTGTTCGGGAAATAGACTCCGCTGTGGTACCCAGCCCGGATTCCGGGGACAGCGGGAGGTATGCGCTCTTGTCAGTTGCCAGCGGAGAGAGCAAGTGGGATGGGGAACCGCAGCACCCGCTACATGCGCTCCGCCTCTGGACACAGACAAGGAGGAGGGAGGGGAGCACTTGGAGCTTCGGAGCCCCCACCTCTGCGGTGAATTAACAAAAGGTATAATAAAAGGGTAATAATTCCGTGTATTCACAACAATTGGTGATGTACATTCTCACATATTTGGAACTTCTCTGTGTGCAAATCCTTCCATACAAAATGTAAACGCAAACGGAGAAAATTTGAGCCGCATTGCGTCCCGGAACCAGCTAATACCTGTCCTGTCCAATACCGGTATTCGCTCCCACTTCTGGGCATTGATCACTGAGGTGATCGCAGTGACCTTACGCCACTTCCTGCGCCTACACTGTCCTCCCGCGCTGTCTTCTGGGAGACACACAGGTCCCAGAAGAGAGCATGCGCAGTAAGGAAACCAGGATGTGAAGCCGCAAGGCTTCACTTCCATATTCCCTCACCGAGGATGGCGGCGGCCAGGACCCGAGAGATTGATCGGCTTCGGCTGCCGACATCGCGGGCGCCCAGGACAGGTAAGTGTCCATTTATTAAAAGTCAGCAGCTGCAGGATTTGTATCGGCTGGCTTTTAATATATATATTTTTTTTTTTAGGCGGACTTCCGCTTTAACAAGAAGTAAAATAAAGTTTATTGATAGTCATCGCATATGGCGGCGTTATGTGAGCGCGGAAATAGTCCGTGACATCAAATTACACGAGCCGACTGGAATCCGCAGCATTTTCTCCCACAATATGAGAGCAAACAAGGATACACGAGGAACATATGAAACAAAGTATCCACATGCCCCCGATTGTGACTTGTGCTGTATATGTTACAAATCTATTGTGAGTCCTATCAGAACGGATCAAGAGATTCCTCCAATGGTCTCCTCCGCCGCAGAGGTCCAGGGAGTGATGCGTCCGCGCAGAAATCCGGAGGGCAGAACAGCAACACGGACTTTATAACACGGCACACCGCTTCCAGAACACCAAACAAATCTCATAATAATAATCAGAATAATAATAAATCTTATAATAATCATAATAATAATAATAATAATAATAATAATAATAACAACAATAATAACAAATATTGTTATTATTGTTATTATTATTATTACTATTAGATTTGTTATTGTTATTATTATTATTATTATTAACAATAACAAATATAATAATAATAATAACAATAACAAATCTAATAATAATAGTAACAATAACAAATCTAATAATAATAATAACAATAACAAATCTAATAATAATAATAATAATACTAATAATAACAATATTTGTTATTGCTGTTATTATTATTATTATTATTATTATTATTATTATTATTATTATATTTGTTATTGTTTATTATTATTATTATTATTATTATTATTATTATTATTATTAACAATAACAAATCTAATAATAATAACAATAACAAATCTAATAATAATAACAATAACAAATCTAATAATAATAGTAATAATAACAATAACAAATCTAATAATAATAATAATAATAATAATAATAATAAATCTAATAATAATAATAATAATAATAATAACAATAACAAATATAATAATAATAATAATAATAATAATAATAATAATAATAATAATAATAATAATAATAACACATATTGTTATTATTATTATTATTATTATTATTATTATTAGATTTGTTATTGTTATTATTATTATTATTATTATTAGATTTGTTATTGTTATTATTACTATTATTATTATTATTAGATTTGTTATTGTTATTATTATTATATTTGTTATTGTTAATAATAATAATAATAATAATAATAATAATAATAACAACAATAACAAATCTAATAATAATAATAATAATAATAATAACAATAATAACAATATTTATTATTATTATTATTATTATTATTATTATTATTATTATTATTATTATTATTATTATTATTAGATTTGTTATTGTTATTGTTATTATTATTATATTTGTTATTATTATTATTATTATTATTATTATTATTATTATTAGATTTGTTATTATTATTATTATTATTATTATTATTATTATTATTATTATTAGATTTGTTATTGTTATTATTACTATTATTATTATATTTGTTATTGTTATTATTATTAGATTTGTTATTGTTAATAATAATAATAATAATAATAATAATAATAATAATAATAATAATAATAAATAAAAATAAATAAATAAATAACAAATATAACAATAATATTCTTATTATTCTTCTTATTATTATTCTTATTCTTATTATTATTAACAACAAATCAAATAATAATAACTTTGTTAAGTGAAATGATAAAGATTGGGGGGGAGCGGCTGGACCCCCTCCCGTTTTTTTTTTTTGTTTTTTTTTCATTTTTTTTTTGCATTACACCTGTAAGGGGCCCAATGATCCCCGGGGTCCCTTACAGGCCCCGGTGGCCCCCTCCCATTTTTTCTCTGTTCCAGGGGGCCCTGCCTAAAGCTGTGTAAGGGGCCCCAAAATGTGCGATGGCTTCCCTGCCACAACGTATATATCTCTATATTGCCGCCGGCGAGTAGCCCCCCCCCCCCCCACCCCGACTTTCTCCGCTTTTATTTTCGGTTGGAGTTCTGAAGAGAAAGAAAAGTAAAGTAAAAGAAAACAAAGTTGCCGCGGCGCTCCTCTCCTCGGCCGCCATTCCCCTCGCTGCGTTTTGTTCTGGTTGATCTATAATTAGAAGCCGAATACTCAGAAGTCTAACAATCGTCTCATCAGTCGATCGTCTTCATTGAAGGGACGAGCGTCCGCCTGGGAATAGGACGCGGTCAGCGCGGCAATCCGTTCCCCCGCGCGGGTCCAGCGAGGAGGGGGGTGGGGGGCCGGAGTCGTCTCCATTGTCGGGGACACGTCACGCTCGGCGTATTGTTCCTCCGGTTCGATACTTTTTTTTTTTTTTAGGGACAGATGCTTCTAGCGAGCGTTGGATTGAGACGGATCGATTCCGCGCGGGCCACCAGCATTGTTCACCATCGCAGACTCAGCTGGGCCATTGAACCCCTCCCCCCCCCCCCACCGCCGCACGCTGGGGCTGAGATTTTTATTGATCGATATAATTCATTTCTCTGAAATTTGAGAGAGCAGTTTGCAGTCACTTAGCCGGAGTGTATCGGCGACGGCGGCGGCTGGAATCGTCCGTCACGGGGGGGGGGGGGGGGGCTGTGAAAGGGGCCCGAGTCCCTCCAGAACCGTGAAAGACTTGTAGCACACTGCGGGGGGGTCACTTTGCAGAAATATTTTGTTGCTAAAAGCAAAAATGTCTCCTCGCCGCTCTCTCGCGTATAAATCACGCCGCGCGCCGCGTGTTCTCAAGATGAATTAGAAAACAAATGCGTCGAGGGTGAAATATGGCGGCTTTATTGCGGCGGTGAATCATCTGCATACTGTAGTTACTTTCCGTCAGACCCGGGCCGGGATTTTATTTTAATTAGTTGCCGATCTTTTTATGACTGAATAATCGTACGTCAGCGTGTCCGGGCGCCCGGCGCGCTCTGCGCCATTCTTCTCCGGAACGCAGAATTCTGGGGGGGCATAAATACGACTCAACATTACAGATATAGGAACTCGACTACCGCCGGCAATGGAAGGATCGTCTTCCAATCACTTAACCCTTCCGTTTTCAGAGACCCCTTCCGTGACCAGAGACCCCTTCCGTGACCAGAGACCTCCTTCCGTGACCGGAGACCCCTTCCCGTGACCAGAGACCCCTTCCGTGACCAGAGACCCCTTCTGTGACCAGAGACCCCTCCCGTGACCAGAGACCCCTTCCGTGACCGGAGACCCCTTCCCGTGACCAGAGACCCCTTCCGTGACCAGAGACCCCTTCCGTGACCAGAGACCCCTTCCGTGACCAGAGACCCCTTCCGTGACCAGAGACCCCTTCTGTGACCAGAGACCCCTTCCATGACCAGAGACCCCTTCTGTGACCAGAGACCCCTTCCGTGACCAGAGACCCCCTTCCGTGACCAGAGACCCCTTCCGTGACCAGAGACCCCTTCCGTGACCAGAGACCCCTTCCGTGACCAGAGGCCCCTTCCGTGACCAGAGACCCCTTCCGTGACCAGAGACCCCCTTCCGTGACCAGAGACCCCTTCCGTGACCAGAGGCCCCTTCCGTGACCAGAGACCCCTTCCGTGACCAGAGACCCCCTTCCGTGACCAGAGACCCCCTTCCGTGACCAGAGACCCCTTCCGTGACCAGAGACCCCTTCCGTGACCAGAGACCCCTTCCGTGACCAGAGACCCCTTCCGTGACCAGAGACCCCCTTCCGTGACCAGAGACCCCCTTCCGTGACCAGAGACCCCTTCCGTGACCAGAGACCCCTTCTGTGACCAGAGACCCCTTCCGTGACCAGAGACCCCTTCTGTGACCAGAGACCCCTTCCGTGACCAGAGACCCCCTTCCGTGACCAGAGACCCCCTTCCGTGACCAGAGACCCCTTCCGTGACCAGAGACCCCCTTCCGTGACCAGAGACCCCCTTCCGTGACCAGAGACCCCTTCCGTGACCAGAGACCCCTTCTGTGACCAGAGACCCCTTCCGTGACCAGAGACCCCCTTCCGTGACCAGAGACCCCCTTCCGTGACCAGAGACCCCTTCCGTGACCAGAGACCCCTTCATGATGGACCAAGTTTGGAAGCTTCATTATGGGGGGGTTCTTTACAAATAGCAAATCCACTTTACACTACAAGTCCAAAGTGCACTGAAAGTTCAGTCGCTGGAGATCCGAGGGGGACATGCAAGGAAAATAAAAAACAGCATTTTAGCTTCCACGTGATTGGATGATAAAATCAGCAGAGCTTCCCCTCATTTCAGATCTACCCCTCAGATTTACAGCGGCTGCACTTCTAAGTACACTTTCAGTGCAAATTCATGTGCATTCTAGTAGTGGATTTGCCTTTCGTAAATAACCCCTGAACTGCGACTGCTCAACCAACCAGCCTTCTGAAATATTTTATACATTGCTTGTAAAGGCTCTATCATTTTTCATTACAAACTGTCAAATGTAAAAAAAAAATATTTAAAGAAATTTACACTTTACAAACTTTTCTTTTTTTATATATATTTTTTTGTTTATTTTTATTATTATTTCTTCCCATTATTTATCATTTACTTATTTTTTTTTTATTTAAAGTTTATATTTTATTTAGTAACAAAGTTTCCAAAATATATATAAATACCAAACTTTAATTATTATCTCCCCCCCCCCCCTCCCAAGAGCTGATATTTTCGCCTTCTTATCTTATTTCGAGCCTAGCCCATTTCTGTCATGGCTACTACATAATTCTCTGTTTGTTTAAACGCAGTCCATTTCTTCCATGTTGATCTGTATCTTTTACTTATTTATCTATTTGTTTATTATTTTAGTTTTCTTTCTTTTTTTTTATTGTTTTTATTGTTTTCCATTTTACTATTTTTTACGTATGTATCTATTTGTTCAATATTTTTGTTTTCTTTCTTTTTTTTATTGTATTATTATTTTTTCAATTTTACTATTATTTACTTATTTATCTATTTGTTTAATATTTTTGTTTACTTTCTTTTTTTATTGTATTATTATTTTCTACATTTTACTATTATTTACTTATTTATCTATTTGTTTAATATTTTTGTTTTCTCTCTTTTTTTATTGTATTATTATTTTTTCTATTTTACTATTATTTACTTATTTATCTATTTGTTTAATATTTTTGTTTTCTTTCTTTTTTTTATTGTATTATTATTTTTTCAATTTTACTATTATTTACTTATTTATCTATTTGTTTAATATTTTTGTTTACTTTCTTTTTTTATTGTATTATTATTTTCTACATTTTACTATTATTTACTTATTTATCTATTTGTTTAATATTTTTGTTTTCTCTCTTTTTTTATTGTATTATTATTTTTTCTATTTTACTATTATTTACTTATTTATCTATTTGTTTAATATTTTTGTTTTCTTTCTTTTTTTTTATTGTATTATTATTTTTTCTATTTTACTATTATTTACTTATTTATCTATTTGTTTAATATTTTTGTTTTCTTTCTTTTTTTATTGTATTATTATTTTTTCCATTTTACTATTATTTACTTATTTATATATTTGTTTAATGTTTTCATTTTCTTTCTTTTTTTTATTGTATTATTATTTTTTCCATTTTACTATTATTTACTTATTTATCTATTTGTTTAAAATATTTGTTTTCTTTCTTTTTTTATTGTATTATTATTTTTTCCATTTAATTATTATTTACTTATTTATCTATGTGTTTAATATTTTTGTTTTCTTTCTTTTTTTATTGTATTATTATTTTTTCCATTTTACTATTATTTACTTATTTATCTATTTGTTTAATATTTTTGTTTTCTTTCTTTTTTTATTGTATTATTATTTTTTCCATTTTACTATTATTTACTTATTTATCTATTTGTTTAATATTTTTGTTTACTTTCTTTTTTTGTATTATTTTTTCCATTTTATTATTATTATTTACTTATTTATTTATTTGTTTAATATTTTTGTTTCCTTTCTTTTTTTATTGTATTATTATTTTCTACATTTTACTATCATTTACTTATTTATCTATTTGTTTAATATTTTTGTTTTCTTTCTTTTTTTTTTGTACTATTATTTTTTCTATTTTTCTATTATTTACTTATCTATTTGTTTAATATTTTTTTTCTCTCTTTTTTTTATTGTATTATTATTTTTTCCATTTTACTATTATTTACTTATTTTTCTATTTTCTTAATATTTTTGGGCCAGATTCATGTACATTTGCGGCGGCATAACGTATAGCATTTACATTACACCGCCGCAAGTTTTACGGGCAAGTGCTTGATTCACAAAGCACTTGCCTGTAAAGTTGCGGCGGCGTAGCGTAAATCCCTCCGGCGCAGACCCGCCTAATTCAAATGGGGCGTGGATCATTTAAATTAGGCGCGTTCCCGCGCCGAACCGACTGCGCATGCTCCGTTTTGAAATTTCCCGCCGTGCTTTGCGCGAAATGACGTCGCACCGACGTCATTTTTTGAACGTCGACGTGAGTTACGTCCTTTCCTATTCACGGAGGACTTACGCAAAACAAAAATACATTTTAAATTCGACGCGGGAACGACGGCCATACTTTAACATGGCAAGTCTAAATATAGACCAAGAAATAGCAGCTTTAACTATATGCTGGGAAAAGCCGACTAGCGACGACGTAAGAGAATGCGACGGCCGCGCGTACCTTCGTGAATCGCCGTAAACAGCTAATTAGCATACCCGACGCGGAAAACTACGTAAACTCCACCCAGCGGGCGCCAAAGTATTACACCTACGATCCGAAGCCGTACGAAGTCGTATAGCCCATCGGATCAAAGCCAGAAGCCGTCGTATCTTGGTTTGAGGATTCAAACTAAAGATACGACGCGGGAAATTTGAAAGTACGCCGGAGTATCAGTAGATATCAGTAGATACTCCGGCGTATTTCTTCTGTGAATCTGGCCCTTTGTTTTCTTTCTTTTATTGTATTATTATTTTTTCCATTTTATTATTTACTTATTTATCTATTTGTTTAATAGTTTTGTTTTCTTTCTTTTTTTTATTGTATTATTATTTTTTCCATTTTATTATTTACTTATTTATCTATTTGTTTAATAGTTTTGTTTTCTTTCTTTTTTTATTGTATTATTATTTTTTCCATTTTACTATTTACTTTTTTATCTATTAGTTTAATATTTTTGTTTTCTTTCTTTTTTTATTGTATTATTATTTTTTCCATTTTACTATTTACTTTTTTACCTATTTGTTTAATATTTTGTTTTCTTTCTTTCTTTCTTTTATTGTATTATTATTTTTTCCATTTGTTTCATATTTTATTTGTATTACTATTATCCACCAAATGATTTGGACCAGTGCACAAAGCAAGGTCCATAAAGACATGGATGAGCGAGTTTGGGGTGGAGGAACTTGACTGGCCTGCACAGAGTCCTGACCTCAATCCTATTGAACACCTTTGGGGTTCTTTCACACAGGCGGACCGTTAAGGTCCACCTGCCAGTTTTTTAGGCGGACCTAAACTGGCAAATAGAATGAGCTCTCTGTTGCCCCCACAGCTTAGTAAAGGAGGGGGGGGGCTGTGTTGACTTCCATCATCCAATCATGTGCAAGCACAAATATTGTTTTATTTTTATTTATTTTTCCTTGCCTGTGATTGGGTATTCTTTGTTTGAAGCTTCACCACATTTACTAAAGCTCTGGAGCAGGGATCCTCAAACTACGACCCTCCAGCTGTTGAAGAACTACACATCCCATGAGGCATTGTAAAGTTTTGAAGCCTCGTACACACGACCGAGAAACTCGACGGGCGAAACACATAGTTTTCCTCGTCCAGTTCCTTGTTAGGCCGTCGAGGAAATAGAGAACATGCTCTCTTTTTGGCTCGTCGAGTTTCTCGACAGTTTCCTCTATGAAAATGTACACACGACCGGTTTCCTCGGCAAAAAAATATCTCCCAGCAAGTTTCTTGCCGGTTTTTGCCGAGAAACTCGGTCGTGTGTACGAGGCCTGACATTCATAGACATGACTGGGCATGATGGGAATTGTAGTTCCCGAACAACTGGAGGGCCGTAGTTTGAAGACCCCTGTTCTGGAGCAACTGCACTTGCAAAGTGCGCAGTCTATTGGTCGTCAGTAAATTCCCCCCCTCCCCCCATCGTCTGGCTTTTTTGTGGATCGGCCTTCGCGGGTAACAATTGAGTTCTATGATGGAGAACTTTGACTTTTATTGCCCATCCTGAAGACTTGTATGAAATGTCACGGAGTCGGCGTGCGCTGAAGTGCGCGTTATTTATGGGGTCAGAGAATAAATGTCTCCCACCTACAGCTGCGCACTGAGAGGTGTCAGTCACCCCGGGAAGGAGGGACGGCGATTTATGGCTCCTTCTCTCCGGACTGCGCCTCGGTGGCGGTTTCACATCTGTTCCGTTATCGGGGAGCTTTGCTGCAAAAGGTTAATTCTCCTGCCAGCCTCGTCTTCCCAGATGTTTCTGAAATTCACGATATGCCAACCGACTCATTTCACCCCCAACTCGCCTTCTGTCTGGGAAGCCTCCGACGCGCTCTCAAGTGTTAATGGAATATTATTGGCTGGGTGACCTTCTACAGATGGGTCGTTGGCTCTTTAAGGTAACCGGTGTATGGAGAGGTTGGTGCCGGGGCTTTATAGCGCTGAGGTTCCAAGGAAACCGGATCCCATTGGGGACACCATCTGCAGATTGAGACATTAGGGCTCTGCAAGACCCAGGGCCGGTCCTAGGCAGGGTGCACAGGGTGCTTTGCACCCAGGCGCCTGCAGAGGTGGGGGCGCCGAAGTGGCAGAGTTCTCCCCTCCCTGGCTTCTCTCCTTCTAGTGTTCTGAGCATAGGTGTGTGTCCGTCCAGAATTGATGTGTCTCTGACCATCTCCTGTACTATGTAGTCTCTGACCATCTCCTTTACTACGTCTGCAGTCTCTGACCGTCTCCTTTACTATTGTCGGCAGTCTCTGACCGTCTCCTTTACCATGTCGGCAGTCTCTGACCGTCTCCTGTACTATGTCTGCAGTCTCTGACCATCTTCTGTATTATGTCTGCAGTCTCTGATCATCTCCTGTATTATGTCTACAGTCTCTGACCATCTCCTTTACTACGTCTGCAGTCTCTGACCGTCTCCTTTACTATGTCTACAGTCTCTGACCGTCTCCTGTACAATGTCTGCAGTCTCTGACCGTCTCCTGTATCATGTCTGTAGTATGTCTGGGGGTCTTTCTAACAGAAGCCCTCTCTGTGTCCATCAGAGAGGCCCCCCCCCTCCAGGTCCCAATAAAGTACTCTGCTTCTCTTCCTGTATTTTGTTTATTGTTAAGAGATCATGTAAGGATCCCGGGGTAATGAAGACTTTGTGGGGGAGCATTTCTGTGGTTGAGTCGCTGCCATAGAAACATGTGTAAAGGGGAGGAGTTAGTAAAATGACCATGCCCATGTGGGGGCGCCAAAAATATTTCTGCACCCAGGCGCCTGTGACCCTAGGATCGGCCCTGGCAAGACCTCACGTGTAGTCACCGGGTTAGGAGAAAGTGTAGAGAAAGCTCTGTAACACATGAGGTTGGGGGTGGCGTAGGGTTGCCACCTCATCCCTTTAAACCCGAACACATGAGAGCTACATGGGTTCTGAGGCTGATTTAATGCAGATGAGGCACCAAGTGAGTTTAATTACCACCTTAATCATCCCCAGAACCCGTGAAATTTCTATGTGTTTAAAGGGATGGGGTGGCAACCCTAGGGAGGCGAGGGGTGCAAGAAGGTTCCTTCAACAGCTTATTGCTGCATAGTCTTTATTTCCCGATTCTTCCTCCGTGATTAATGAGGAAAGTTACTAGCCTTTGGCCCATCAACACCGGTTGCCCTGGGAGAGCTATAAAGAACATAGCAGCCATGTGTGTACAAATAACGTTAAAGAGGAAGGACAGGTAGAAAGAGTGGTCACCAGAAGATTGGCCATGAATATGCTGGTTCTGGACCTTCAGAGGAAGGACGAACAGGTAGAAACAGTGGTCATTGGTTCTGGCCCTCCAGAGAGAGGAAGAATGGGTAGAAAGAGTGGTCACCAGAGGAAAACCCATTAATATGCTGGTTCTGGCCCTCCAGAGAGAGGAAGAATGGGTAGAAAGAGTGGTCACCAGAGGATAACCCATTAATATGCTGGTTCTGGACCTCCAGAGAGAGGAAGAACAGGTAGAAAGAGTGGTCACCAGAGGATAACCCATTAATATGCTGGTTCTGGACCTCCAGAGAGAGGAAGAACAGGTAGAAAGAGTGGTCACCAGAGGATAACCCATTAATATGCTGGTTCTGGACCTCCAGGAGAGAGAAAGAATGGGTAGAAAGAGTGGTCACCAGAGGATAACCCATTAATATGCTGGTTCTGGACCTCCAGGAGAGAGAAAGAATGGGTAGAAAGAGTGGTCACCAGAGGATAACCCATTAATATGCTGGTTCTGGACCTCCAGAGAGAAGAAAAAAATGGGTAGAAAGAGTGGTCACCAGAAGATAACCCATTAATATGCTGGTTCTGGTCCTCCAGAGAGAGGAAGAACAGGTAGAAAGAGTGGTCACCAGAGGATAACCCATTAATATGCTGGTTCTGGACCTCCAGAGAGAGGAAGAACGGGTAGAAAGAGTGGTCACCAGAGGATAACCCATTAATATGCTGGTTCTGGACCTCCAGGAGAGAGAAAGAATGGGTAGAAAGAGTGGTCACCAGAGGATAACCCATTAATATGCTGGTTCTGTACCTCCAGAGAGAGGAAGAACAGGTGGAAAGAGTGGTCACCATAGGATAACCCATTAATATGCTGGTTCTGGACCTCCAGAGAGAGAAAGAATGGGTAGAAAGAGTGGTCACCGAGGATAACCCATTAATATGCTGGTTCTGGCCCTCCAGAGAGAGAAAGAACGGGTAGAAAGAGTGGTCACCAGAGGATAACCCATTAATATGCTGGTTCTGGACCTCCAGAGAGAGAAAGAACGGGTAGAAAGAGTGGTCACCAGAGGATAACCCATTAATATGCTGGTTCTGGACCTCCAGAGAGAGAAAGAACGGGTAGAAAGACTGGTCACCAGAGTCATCATATACGTTTCATCATATGTGACATTGTCAATAGGGTACGTTTGACAACGTCACAAATGACGAAACGCGTCTGGTAGGGGGACACAGGCTGACGTCACAACGCTGTCTCGTTAGGAGGACGGGAGTTTGTTTGTAGCCGGCCGGCTCTACCGTTTTAATGTGCAAAGTTTAAACGGTCTAAATGTAAGTGCAATACTATTATTATTTAATAAATACCAAGGGGGGCGATATTACACTATAGTCGGTTTTCTCTCCCTGGGTTTACTGCTGAGGTATTTCTGGTCTTGATTATGACGGTGATAATTGGCGTTTGGACATTATATATATATATATATACACACACAGCCATCCATCCGGAGTTTATCGATCTTCTGCGCAAACAAAGCCCTTGACTGGGCTACAGCCACCTGGCTCGCCATCTGGTAAGCAAATTTTTCCAAAGGTGGCGGCGCATATTGCCGGATGACGTCACCGGGGGGTCTATTTAGAAGAACCAGATTTATCATTTTCAACAATGGTGGTCTCCGCGGCGGATTCTCCGCGAGATCATCGGCGGCGGGAGAGGGGACCTCCCCCTTCAGTTGCTCTCCCGCGCTGTCCGCCGCTTACCGGTGTCACGCTTTTTTCTATTACAAGAGATGTTTACATTCCTTGTAATAGGAATAAAATATTTTTGGCTAGAAAATTACTTAGAACCCCCAAACATTATATATATATTTTTTTAGCAGAGAATCTAGAGAATAAAATGGCGATTGTTGCAATATTTTATGTCACACGATATTTGTGCGGCGGTGTTTTAAACACAACTTTTTGGGAAAAATGTACTTTCATGAATTTTAAAAAAATGAAAAAGTAAAATTAGCCCAATTTTTTTGCATAATGTGAAAGATGATGTTACGCCGAGTAAATAGATACCTAACATGTCACGCTTTATAATTGCACGCACTCCTGGAATTGCGACTAACTACGGTACCTAAAAATCTCCATAGGTGACACTTTAAAAAAAAATTACGGTTACCAGGTTAGAGTTACAGAGGAGGTCTAGTGCTAGAATTATTGCTCTCAATCTGACGATCGCGGCGATACCTCACATGTGTGATTTGAACACCGTTTTCGTATGCGGGCGCGACTTCCGTATGCGTTTTCTTTGTTGCGCAAGCTCACGGGGAGAGGGGCGCTTTAAAAAAACATTTTTTTTTTTTCTTATTTTTTTTTTTTTTGTTTTTATAATATTAAATTGTGTGTTTTTTTTTTTTTTTACATTTTGATCACTTTTATTGCTGTCACAAGGAATGTAAACATCCCATGTGACAGTAATAGGTGGTGACAGGTACTCTTTATGGAGGGATCGGGGGTCTAAAAGACCCCCGAGCCCTCCTTTGCACTTCAAAGTATTCAGATCGCCGAAAACGGCGATTCTGAATACTGTGTACTTTTTAAAATCCGGCGCCATTGGCAGCCGAGAAACCCGGAAGTGACGTCATGACGTCGTTTCCGTGTTTTCAATGCGAGAGGCTTTTAGCCGCATCGGTTGTTATGTTTGGATAGCCGATCGCCGGCTCTAAACAACGGTACCGGGATGATGCCTGCGGCTGCGACCCGGTGTAACCCCCGAAAGCCGAGGACGCATATATGCGTTCCGTCAGCGTGAAAGGGATAATAATAATAATTAGGGTTGTCCCGATACCACTTTTTTAGGACCGAGTACAAGTACCGATACTTTTTTTCATGTACTCGCCGATACCGATTACCGATACTTTTTTTAAATGTGTCCCCAAATGCAGCCATGTCCCCCCACAAATGCAGCCATGTCCCCCCCATATGCAGCCATGTCCCCCACATATGCAGCCATGTCCCTCTAGCCATGTCCCTCACATATGCAGCCATGTCCCTCTGGCCATGTCCCTCACATATGCAGCAATGTCCCTCTAGCCATGTCCCTCACATATGCAGCAATGTCCCTCTAGCCATGTCCCTCACATATGCAGCCATGTCCCTCACATATGCAGCAATGTCCCTCACATATGCAGCAATGTCCCTCTAGCCATGTCCCTCACATATGCAGCCATGTCCCTCTAGCCATGTCCCTCACATATGCAGCCATGTCCCTCTAGCCATGTCCCTCACATATGCAGCCATGTCCCTCTAGCCATGTCCCTCACATATGCAGCCATGTCCCTCTAGCCATGTCCCTCACATATGCAGCCATGTCCCTCTAGCCATGTCCCTCACATATGCAGCCATGTCCCTCTAGCCATGTCCCTCACATATGCAGCAATGTCCCTCTAGCCATGTCCCTCACATATGCAGCCATGTCCCTCTGGCCATGTCCCTCACATATGCAGCAATGTCCCTCTAGCCATGTCCCTCACATATGCAGCCATGTCCCTCACATATGCAGCAATGTCCCTCTAGCCATGTCCCTCACATATGCAGCCATGTCCCTCACATATGCAGCCATGTCCCTCTGGCCATGTCCCTCACATATGCAGCAATGTCCCTCTAGCCATGTCCCTCGATGCGGCGGCACGATGCGGCAGGAGCGGCGGGGGGGGAAGGGGGGGAAGTATTCTATTTAGGTATCGGGGGTATTTGCGCGAGTACGAGTACTCCCGCAAATACTCGGTATCGGTCCCGATACCGATACTGGTATCGGTATCTGGACAACCCTAATAATAATAATTATATATATATAAAATAAATAATATCATTATTAAAAGAATATCAATATTTTATACTTTCTGTTCTAAAACATATCAGATAAAATCATATTTCTTCATGAATTTTGGCCTATATAAATTCTGCTTCAAGTCTTTGGTTAAAAAAAAAAAACAATCCCATGAAAATATATATATATAAATAATAATATTATTATTGATAAAAAAAAAAAAAATTGAAAATGAACAAACTCAATATTTTCTACTTTCTGTTCTAAAACATATCCGATAAAATCATATTGCTCCACGTCTTTGATAAAAAAAAAAAAATCCTAATAAGTGTATATTGATTGGTTTGTGTGAAAGTTAAACATCTACAAACTATGGGATATATACATTATATTGTCAAAAGTATTGGGACACCCGCCTTGACACACACTGTACATGAACTATAATGACCCCCCAGTCTTAGTCCGGAGGGGTCAATATTGAGTTGGCTCCGCCCTTTGCAGCTATAACACCTTCACCTCTATGGCTCAGTCCCTGCTGAGTTTTTCATTCAATCAGTTGATCCCTTATCGCTGATTAGCCATCATCTTGTTCCATGTTGTACTCCGATGTCCCCCCCCCCCCCGTGTAATCTCCAATTCTCCAATGTCCCCCAGTGTAATCTCCGGTGTCCCCCCGGTGAATTCTATGGTGACCCCCCATATAATCTCCAGTGTCCCCCCATATAATCTCCAATGTCCCCCCATATAATCTCCGATGTCCCCCCCAGTGTAATCTCCGATGTCCCCCCATATAATCTGCAATGTCCCCCCGGTGAATTCTATGGTGACCCCCCATATAATCTCTGATGTCCCCCCATATACTGTAATCTCCAATGTCCCCCATATAATCTCCAATGTCCCCCCATATAATCTCCGATGTCCCCCCCAGTGTAATCTCCGATGTCCCCCCATATAATCTGCAATGTCCCCCCGGTGTAATCTCAGATGTCCCCCTTTGCAATCTTCAGTGTCCCCCGGTGTAATCTCCAGTATCCCCCGGTGTAATCTCTGGTTTCCCCCGGTGTAATCTCCGGTATCCCCGGTGTAATCTCCAGTATCCCCTGGTGTAATCTCTGGTGTTCCCCGGTGTAATCTTCGGTATCCCACGTGTAATCTTCGGTATCCCACGTGTAATCTCCGGTATCCCCCGTGTAATCTCTGGTATCCCCCGGTGTAATCTCTGGTATCCCCCGGTGTAATCTCTGGTTTCCCCCGGTGTAATCTCCGGTATCCCCTGTGTAATCTCTGGTGTCCCCCGGTATAATCTCTGGTGTCCCCCGGTGTAATCTCTGGTGTCCCCCGGTGTAATCTCCAGTATCCCCTGGTGTAATCTCTGGTGTTCCCCGGTGTAATCTCCGGTATCCCCCGTGTAATCTTCGGTATCCCACGTGTAATCTCCGGTATCCCCCGTGTAATCTCTGGTTTTCCCCGGTGTAATCTCCGGTATCCCCTGTGTAATCTCTGGTGTCCCCCGGTATAATCTCTGGTATCCCCCGGTGTAATCTCCAGTATCCCCCGGTGTAATCTCTGGTATCCCCCGGTGTAATCTCCAGTATCCCCCGGTGTAATCTCTGGTGTCCCCCGGTGTAATCTCCAGTATCCCCCAGTGTAATCTCCGGTGTCCCCCGGTGTAATCTCCAGTATCCCCTGTGTAATCTCCGGTGTCCCCCGGTGTAATCTCTGGTGTCCCCCGGTGTAATCTCTGGTATCCCCCGGTGTAATCTCCAGTATCCCCCGGTGTAATCTCTGGTGTCCCCCGGTGTAATCTCCAGTATCCCCCAGTGTAATCTCCGGTGTCCCCCGGTGTAATCTCCAGTATCCCCTGTGTAATCTCCGGTGTCCCCCGGTGTAATCTCTGGTGTCCCCCGGTGTAATCTCTGGTGTCCCCCGGTGTAATCTCCGGTGTCCCCCGGTGTAATCTCCAGTATCCCCTGTGTAATCTCCGGTGTCCCCCGGTGTAATCTCTGGTGTCCCCCGGTGTAATCTCTGGTGTCCCCCGGTGTAATCTCCAGTATCCCCCGGTGTAATCTCTGGTGTCCCCCGGTGTAATCTCTGGTGTCCCCCGGTGTAATCTCTGGTGTCCCTCGGTGTAATCTCTGGTGTCCCCCGGTGTAATCTCCGGTATCCCCCGTGTAATCTCCGGTGTCCCCTGTGTAATCTCTGGTATCCCCCGTGTAATCTCGGGTATCCCCCGTGTAATCTCCGGTATCCCCCGTGTAATCTCCGGTGTCCCCCGTGTAATCTCTGGTATCCCCCGGTATAATCTCTGGTATCCCCCGGTGTAATCTCCAGTATCCCCTGGTGTAATCTCTGGTGTCCCCTGTGTAATCTCTGGTGTCCCCCGGTATAATCTCTGGTGTCCCCCGGTGTAATCTCCGGTATCCCCCGTGTAATCTCCGGTATCCCCTGTGTAATCTCCGGTATCCCCTGTGTAATCTCCGGTATCCCCTGTGTAATTTCTGGTGTCCCCCGGTATAATCTCTGGTATCCCCCGGTGTAATCTCCAGTATCCCCCGGTGTAATCTCTGGTATCCCCCGGTGTAATCTCCAGTATCCCCCGGTGTAATCTCTGGTGTCCCCCGGTGTAATCTCCAGTATCCCCCAGTGTAATCTCCGGTGTCCCCCGGTGTAATCTCCAGTATCCCCTGTGTAATCTCCGGTGTCCCCCGGTGTAATCTCTGGTGTCCCCCGGTGTAATCTCTGGTATCCCCCGGTGTAATCTCCAGTATCCCCCGGTGTAATCTCTGGTGTCCCCCGGTGTAATCTCCAGTATCCCCCAGTGTAATCTCCGGTGTCCCCCGGTGTAATCTCCAGTATCCCCTGTGTAATCTCCGGTGTCCCCCGGTGTAATCTCTGGTGTCCCCCGGTGTAATCTCTGGTGTCCCCCGGTGTAATCTCCGGTGTCCCCCGGTGTAATCTCCAGTATCCCCTGTGTAATCTCCGGTGTCCCCCGGTGTAATCTCTGGTGTCCCCCGGTGTAATCTCTGGTGTCCCCCGGTGTAATCTCCAGTATCCCCCGGTGTAATCTCTGGTGTCCCCCGGTGTAATCTCTGGTGTCCCCCGGTGTAATCTCTGGTGTCCCTCGGTGTAATCTCTGGTGTCCCCCGGTGTAATCTCCGGTATCCCCCGTGTAATCTCCGGTGTCCCCTGTGTAATCTCTGGTATCCCCCGTGTAATCTCGGGTATCCCCCGTGTAATCTCCGGTATCCCCCGTGTAATCTCCGGTGTCCCCCGTGTAATCTCTGGTATCCCCCGGTATAATCTCTGGTATCCCCCGGTATAATCTCTGGTATCCCCCGGTGTAATCTCCAGTATCCCCTGGTGTAATCTCTGGTTTCCCCTGTGTAATCTCTGGTGTCCCCCGGTATAATCTCTGGTGTCCCCCGGTGTAATCTCCGGTATCCCCCGTGTAATCTCCGGTATCCCCTGTGTAATCTCCGGTATCCCCTGTGTAATCTCCGGTATCCCCCGTGTAATCTCCGGTATCCCCCGTGTAATCTCCGGTATCCCCCGTGTAATCTCCGGTATCCCCCGTGTAATCTCTGGTATCCCCCGGTGTAATCTCTGGTTTCCCCTGTGTAATCTCTGGTGTCCCCCGGTATAATCTCTGGTGTCCCCCGGTGTAATCTCCGGTATCCCCCGTGTAATCTCCAGTATCCCCTGGTGTAATCTCTGGTTTCCCCTGTGTAATCTCTGGTGTCCCCCGGTATAATCTCTGGTGTCCCCCGGTGTAATCTCCGGTATCCCCCGTGTAATCTCCGGTATCCCCTGTGTAATCTCCGGTATCCCCTGTGTAATCTCCGGTATCCCCCGTGTAATCTCCGGTATCCCCCGTGTAATCTCCGGTATCCCCCGTGTAATCTCCGGTATCCCCTGTGTAATCTCCGGTATCCCCTGTGTAATCTCCGGTATCCCCCGTGTAATCTCCAGTATCCCCTGGTGTAATCTCTGGTGTCCCCTGTGTAATCTCTGGTGTCCCCCGGTATAATCTCTGGTGTCCCCCGGTGTAATCTCCGGTATCCCCCGTGTAATCTCCGGTATCCCCTGTGTAATCTCCGGTATCCCCTGTGTAATCTCCGGTATCCCCTGTGTAATTTCTGGTGTCCCCCGGTATAATCTCTGGTATCCCCCGGTGTAATCTCCAGTATCCCCCGGTGTAATCTCTGGTATCCCCCGGTGTAATCTCCAGTATCCCCCGGTGTAATCTCTGGTGTCCCCCGGTGTAATCTCCAGTATCCCCCAGTGTAATCTCCGGTGTCCCCCGGTGTAATCTCCAGTATCCCCTGTGTAATCTCCGGTGTCCCCCGGTGTAATCTCTGGTGTCCCCCGGTGTAATCTCTGGTATCCCCCGGTGTAATCTCCAGTATCCCCCGGTGTAATCTCTGGTGTCCCCCGGTGTAATCTCCAGTATCCCCCAGTGTAATCTCCGGTGTCCCCCGGTGTAATCTCCAGTATCCCCTGTGTAATCTCCGGTGTCCCCCGGTGTAATCTCTGGTGTCCCCCGGTGTAATCTCTGGTGTCCCCCGGTGTAATCTCCGGTGTCCCCCGGTGTAATCTCCAGTATCCCCTGTGTAATCTCCGGTGTCCCCCGGTGTAATCTCTGGTGTCCCCCGGTGTAATCTCTGGTGTCCCCCGGTGTAATCTCCAGTATCCCCCGGTGTAATCTCTGGTGTCCCCCGGTGTAATCTCTGGTGTCCCCCGGTGTAATCTCTGGTGTCCCTCGGTGTAATCTCTGGTGTCCCCCGGTGTAATCTCCGGTATCCCCCGTGTAATCTCCGGTGTCCCCTGTGTAATCTCTGGTATCCCCCGTGTAATCTCGGGTATCCCCCGTGTAATCTCCGGTATCCCCCGTGTAATCTCCGGTGTCCCCCGTGTAATCTCTGGTATCCCCCGGTATAATCTCTGGTATCCCCCGGTGTAATCTCCAGTATCCCCTGGTGTAATCTCTGGTGTCCCCTGTGTAATCTCTGGTGTCCCCCGGTATAATCTCTGGTGTCCCCCGGTGTAATCTCCGGTATCCCCCGTGTAATCTCCGGTATCCCCCGTGTAATCTCCGGTATCCCCTGTGTAATCTCCGGTATCCCCCGTGTAATCTCCGGTATCCCCCGTGTAATCTCCGGTATCCCCCGTGTAATCTCCGGTATCCCCCGTGTAATCTCTGGTATCCCCCGGTGTAATCTCCAGTATCCCCTGGTGTAATCTCTGGTGTCCCCCGGTGTAGTCTCTGGTGTCCCCCGGTGTAATCTCTGGTGTCCCTCGGTGTAATCTCTGGTGTCCCCCGGTGTAATCTCCGGTATCCCCCGTGTAATCTCGGGTGTCCCCTGTGTAATCTCTAGTGTAATCTCTGGTGTCCCCTGTGTAATCTCTAGTGTAATCTCTGGTGTCCCCCGGTGTAATCTCTGGTGTCCCCTGTGTAATCTCTAGTGTAATCTCTGGTGTCCCCTGTGTAATCTCCGGTATCCCCCCCCCCCCCGGTGTAATGTCCGGTGTAATCTCTGACTCCCCCCCCGGTGTACTCTCAGATGCCCCCCCTGGTGTTATCTCCGATGTCCACAAACAGGAAAGAATTTTGTTTATTTTTCCCCATTCGGCTGATTTTCCTCCCTCTGATTTGAATAAATGTCAGGCCGCCGCCCCTCGCTGGGGATCGCTCCATTAAGAAACCTCGCCTGTTATCTGCCTCAGCGACTCCTTTATTGAGTAAACTGAGAATTGTTTATCGGGAGCTGGAGACTGATCAATCATGTTTGACATTTCCTGGCTCGGTGCGCCGGGGTATTTCCCTCCCGCTAGTAATTAAATGGACAATTCCATTGCTGGGAGGGCGGGGATGTCACAGGCCTTTTGGTGTTTATCTATCACAGGCGGCCCTGGCAGTGGCCCCGGTGTTCACCGCATGGATATGCAATACATAATCTGCTGCTTATTTCAAAACGGACGGCATAAGGGAAAAAAAAAATCCTCCATATGTGAGAAGAGCGGAGATCGGCCGCAACGCGCCGAGACGGAACTGCTGATAGAGCAGCGCCGGGCAGGTGCCACGCTCCGACTAAGCCAATTATCCTCCAATCTCCAGAGGACCGATGTAAACATCGCACCGGGGGGAATAGAATTAAAAAGAAGAAGTAAGCTTAAAAATAAAACAACAAGCAGAGAAAAAAAAACAATTCCTGCTGACTGGCGGGGAAGGAGCCGGCTTGGGGGAGAGAACACGCCGCACCGCCCTCCGAAAATGGAAAATCTGAACCGACGGACGCGGGGCTGCGCTGTGCTGGGCGTCACCCCTCTACCGATCCCTCACACTACGACTATTATCTGCTGATGGTCACTTTAGTGAGTGAGAAACTTATATAGCGCAACACATGCGAACTGAATCGCCTCTGGGTGCTTAGTATCCTTTCCCTACCACTGCCCCTTCACAATGACGCGTGTTCCTGCGTTTTTTACCTTTAAATCTTCACACCACTGCGCTGTGGGCACCGTGCGTTTTGAAGAGCCCTGCATTCATTATTTTTGGTGCAGTGTTTAATACCAAAAAACGCATCTCCCCGCTGAAATTAATGGAAAACGTGGCAAAAACGCATAGAAAAACGCATAATGTTTTGCACTTTTTTTTTTGAGTCACATGTCCATTTTCATGTTGGTGCAGGCAACCCAAAAAATGCACTGGAAACGCATCTAAAATGAGGCAAAAAAATGCGTTTTTATCGCGATTTTGCTACAGCCTTAATGCCAGAAAGAAAAGCGTTTTCCTGGGAGTGCAAATATGGGAGAGAAATACTACAGCGCCCCGGGGGGTATTAAACCAATTAAAGCCGTAGTTACATTGGGCCAGATTCACAGAATAAGTATGCCAGAGTATCTGCTGATATCTGCTGATACTCCGGCGTACTTTCAAATTTGCCGCGTCGTATCTTTATTTGTAATTCACAAACAAGATACAACGGCATTTGGCTAAGATCCGACAGGCTTACGGCTTCGTGCGCCTTCGGATCTTAGGCTACAATACTTCGGCCGCCGCTGGGTGGAGTTTGCGTCGTTTTCCAGCGTCGGGTATGCAAATGAGCTTTTACGGCGATCCACGAAGGTTTTCGCGTTCGTTACGTCGTCGCTAGTCGGTTTTCCCGTCGCAAAGTTAGGCCTGCTTTTTCATGGCTCACATTTAGACGAGCGTTCCCGCGTCGAATTTCAATTTTTTTTTTTTTGCGTAAGACGTCCGGGAATACGAAAGTACGTTACGCACGTCGCCGTTCAAAAAAATGACGTCACTTCACGCAAAGCACGGTGGGGTTTTCAAAACAGAGCATGCGCAGCACGTCCGGCGAGGGAGCACGCCTAATTTAAATGGTACACGCCCCATTTGAATTAGGCGGGCTTGCGCCGGACGCCTTTACGTTACACCGCCGTAAGTTTATGTGAATCAAGCACTTATGCTGAAAACTTGCGGCGGTGTAACATAAACGGGATACGTTACGTCGCGGCGCAGGTACCTGAATCTGGCCCATTGTTACTTGTATTTACCTGTTTATAAATGTATATAAGGCCATCAACTCTTTATAGAGAATAAAAAATATATAGTGCCGCACTACTGAAAATATAAGTCAAACCAAAATATTGTGTAAATGATAATAAAAAAAATGAATTATAATAATGTATCAAGTTTTACTAATAGAAATAATGAAAGATAATGTATAAAATGATAATAGTATTAACAATTTATGACAATGTATCAAATAATGATAATATAAACAATCAAAGATAAAAATGTATTAAGTTTTACTAATATAAACAATAAAAGATAATGTATCAAATGATGATAATATAAATGAATGATAAACATTTATCAAATGGTAATAATATATCAAATGATGATATTGACAATAAATGGTTACAAAAAAAAAGGTAAACAAAGTGAAAAAAATAAACGAACATGCGTTTTTAAACGCAAACCGCAATGTGAAAGCAGCCATAATGGCAGAAAAAGGAAAACGTTTCCCTGGGAGTGCAAATATGAGAGAAAGACTACAGCGCCCCGGGGGGGGGGGGGTATGAAACTCATGACAGCTGGAGTTACATTGTTACTTGTATTTCCCTGTTTATAAATGTATACAAGGCCATCAAATGCTACAACTCTTTATAGAGAATGAAAAAAAAATAGTGCCGCACTGCTGAAAATATAAAAGTCAACAAATGTGTGTCAAACCAGAATATTGTGTAATTGATAATAATATAAAATATAAAGAATGAATTACAATAATGTATCAAGTTTTACTAATATAAACAATGAAAGATAATGTATCAAATGATAATAATAATAACAATTTATGATAATATATCAAATAATGCTAATATAAACAATCAAAAGATAAAAATGTGTCAAGTGTTACTAATATAAACAATAAAAGATAATGTATCAAAATGATGATAATATAAAGAATGAATGGTATGAGGGAGCTGCGGTGGCTCATCGCGATTGGCACTGCGCTGACAAGCCATTCACCTCTGCAGCTAGAGGTGGGTGTGCTATGCGAGGTAAGCCTGCGCTTAGTACGCCCACCCCCCCTCCCGCAAAAACCACCACACTTACACGCACTCGAAATTGGGTTAACATCACGCACTTTGACCACGCGGTCTCTAAAAAGAGAGGCGAAAGAATAACGGGGCTGGTTGAGCGGGCAAATCCTCTCACTCCCTTGTAGGGAGTCCCTCTGCCCTGTTGGGCTTCAAAGCGGAGCAGGTAGGACGGTCTGTGTGGGAGGACCCCCTCACACACCCGCCATTGCCACCCAGGGCATGGAGAAAGGTGGCAGATTGCCTCTGGGGGAGGCCTGCCTACTCCCAACTCCTGCAGTCCGGCTCCTCTCTCGAGTACACGCACAAAATACACAAGAAAATTGACACAAGGAAATATTACAAAAAAAGGAAAACAAAGTGAAAAAAACCCCGAACATGCGTTTTTACCACAATTTTGCTAGAGAGTAATGTGAAAGCAGCCTAAGGCCCCATACACACGATAGAATCCATCCGCTGAAAAATCCCAGCGAATGGGTTTCAGCGGATAGATCCTATGGTGTGGAGCGGATCTGTTTCCGCGGATATTTATCCCCTGGGATGGATTCCAGCAGATCGAATATTTGCTGACATGCTATCAAATCTATCCGCTGGAATCCATCCCAACGGATGGATCCGCTGGTCTGTACAGACTCACCGGATCCATCCGTCCGAAGGGATCCCCCGCATGCGTCGTAATGATTCGACGCATGCGTGGAATTCCTTATATGACAGCGTCGCGCACGTTGCCGCGTCATAATCGCGGCGACGGCGCGACACGTCATCGCCAGAGGATTTCGGCGCGGATTTCGATTCGATGGTGTGTACACTCCATCGCATAGAAATCCGCGGAAATCCTCGAGAGGATTTATCCGTGGAAACGGTCCGCTGGACCGTATCCGCGGATAAATCCTCCCGTGTGTATGGGGCCTTAGTGCCGGTTCACACTACAGTGACATGAAAGACGGCACGACTTTGCGAGGCAGCTTGAGGCAACTTCAAGTTGCCTCCAGGACATGCGACTTTGCCAGTGGCCAATCAAACAACAATCAGCTCTGGGGGAGGGAGGGGGGAGGGGGTTTGCCTGAGAAAACCATTTTCTCTTCCTGTAAAGTTGCTTCAGTTAAGACAGGGGATCCGACTTTGGATGCGACTTCCATTGAAATCTATGGGGACGTGTCGCCTTGAAGTCGCCTAGAAGTAGTACAGGAACCTTTTCTGAAGTCGGAGCGACCTCAGTAGTGTACATTAAGACGGCTCTCATTCACTTCAATGGAATTTCTCATGTCGCGCGACTTAGGGGGCGACACAAGTCAGATCCCAAGTCGCAGTGTGAACCGGCACTTAATGCCAGAAAAAGAAAAGCGTTTCCCTGGGAGTGCAAATATGAGAGAGAAATACTACAGCGCCCGGGGGGGGGGGGGGGGGTATGAAACTCATGACAGCCGGAGTTACATTGTTACTTGTATTTCCCTGTTTATAAATGTATATAAGGCCATCAAATGCTACAACTCTTTATAGAGAATAAAAAAAAAATAGTGCCGCACTGCTGAAAATATAAAAGTCAACAAATGTGTGTCAAACCAGAATATTGTGTAAATGATATTAATATAAAACATGAATTATAATAATGTATCAAGTTTTACTAATATAAACAATGAAAGATAATGTATCAAATGACGATAATATAAAAAAATCTATGATAAAAATGTATCAAATGATAATAATATAAACAATCAAGTTTTATTAATATAAACAATAAAAGATAATGTATCAAATGATATTAATATAACGAATGAATAATAAAAAATATCAAATGGTAATAATATAAACAATGGAAAAAGATAATGGGCCAGATCCACATACATTTGGATCGGCGCAGCGTATCAGAGATACACTACGCCGCCGTACCTTACCTGGCGTATATTCGAATCCTCAGCGAATTCGCGCCGTGAGTTACGGCGGCGTAGTGTATTCCTGGCGGCGGATTTGAAATTGGGCGGGTTGGGGGCGGGTTTCATTTAAATGAAGCGCGTCCGCGCGCCGAATGAACTGCGCATGCGTCGTCCAGAAATTTCCCGCCGTTCTTTGTGCGAAATGACGTCGCAACGTCATTTTTTTAACTTAGACGTGAGTTACGTCCATCCCTATTCACGGACGACTTACGCAAAAAAAAAAAAAAATTCAAATTTCGACACGGGAACGACAGCCATACTTTAACATGGCAAGTCTATCTATACGCCGCAAAATACCAGCTTTAACTATACGCCGGAAAAAGGCGACTACAGACGACGTTAGAAAATGCGACGGCCGCGCGTACCTTCGTGGATCGTCGTAAATCGCTAATTTGCATACCAGACGCGGGAAAACTACGGAAACGCCACCCAGCGGACGCCGAAGTATTGCATCTTAGATCCGAAGGCGTACGAAGACGTACATCTGTCGGATCTAACCCAGAAGCCGTCGTATCTTGTTTTGAGGATTCAAACTAAAGATACGACGTGGCAAATTTAAAAGTACGCCGGCGTATCAGTAGATATCAGTAAATACGCCGGCGTACTTCGCTCTGTGGATCTGCCCCAATGTATCAAATGATAACAAATATAAAACATTGAATAATAAAAATGTATCAAACAATAATAATATAAACAATGAATGGTAATAAGATATCAAATAATAACATTGACAAGGAACGATTACAAAAAAGGTAAAACAAAGGTGAACAAATCATCATAAAACTATAATGTGATTACGTGAAAAAAAAAATTAGGAAATTCGGTGAACAAATCACAGGGATCCAAAAATCACATCTTCTTGTGACGTCACAGAACTGTCTCTATATAAAGCTTCCCGGGTGTAGTAGATGTGCGACTTTTTTTTACATTTTAATGGCTGGGACAAGCGGACAATTTGTGGGGGCGGAGTCCCACCAGGTGCCGTATTGGGTGGGAGAGAGAACACAACCCACACCGCCTCCTGGCTTTCTCCTCCTCCCTTTGCCACTCTCCACACTGGGCTGACAGGAGTAGTGATGTCACCGTCACTACTTCTGTCAGCCTTGTAACAGAAGGAAGGTGCCCCTCATCCCTGCAGTAAACCATTGCGCCCAGGGCGGCTGTCCCTTTGGTTCACCCCTTGCCCTTCCCCTGGTATTAGGAGTGAGCCGCGGATTTCTCACTCCCTTTCTATTAGGCTCAGTTCACACACGTTTTTGCTCGTTTTTTTTTTCCTTTTCAATTTTGTTTGTGCTACACGCATAGCGCGGCCCATTCATTTTGACCACTTGCTGACCAACCGCTGTCATTAGCAGGTCGGCTCGTTCCAGAGAATTGTGGTAGCTGTATGTCGGCTCCCTTAAGAACCATAGCAGGCACGCATGGCACCAGAGAGGAACCCGATGTGTGTGGCTGGTGGCAGCGATGTCCGCCGGCCAACGGCGACCGCGGGAAGGAGAGACAGAACAGGGACACTGTTAATGTAACCAGACAGATCCGCGTTCTGACAGGGAAGGAGAGAGATCTGCTGTTCCGAGTGATTAGGAACAGCGATCTCTCTCCTCCTCCAGTCAGTCCCATCCCCCATAAAGTTAGAAACACCTCCCAGGGAACACTTTTAACCCCTTGATCACCCCCCAGTGTTAACCCTTTTTTCCTGCCAGTGACCTTTATACAGTAATCAGTGCATTTTTATAGCTCTGATCTCTGTATAAATGTCAATGGTCCCCAAAAAAAGTGTCAAACGTGTCCGAACTGTCTGCCACTAAAAATCACAGATCGCCGCCATTAGTAGTAAAAAAATTAAGAAATAAAAATGCCATAAATCTATCCCATATTCTGTAGATGCGATAACTTTTGCGCAAACCAATCAATATATACTCTTATTGCGATTTACCAAAATTATGTATAAGAATACATATTGCCCTAAACTAATGAGGACATTTTTTATTTTATTTGTTTTTTTATATTTATTATAACAAAAAGAAAAAAAATATTGGCCCAGATTCACAGAGAGCGGGCGCACATTACGCCGCCGTAGAGCAAACACTGTACGCTACGCCAACGTAGCGTGGAGAGGCCAGCATTGCATTCAGCAAGCCAGTGCTCCCAACGCTGCGCCAGCGTGGCGTGGGTTTTGAAGTTGCACGCCGGCGTAGGTTGAAGTGAGCGTGAACCCATGCGAATGAGGCGTGACCCCATGCAAATGATGGGTCGAGCGCCAGACAGGTACGTATCACGAACTGCGCATGCGCCGTGACGTGGACGCAAGCACAGCACCCCAATGCGCCTGCTCACAACCACGTCGGAACAACTGCCTAAGCTACGCCGGATCACCGCGTACGCCATGAACATAACGTACGCCCAGCCAGACACACGTCCAACGCACAATACGCCGCCTTGTGTTCCCTGGTGTAGACCTGTGCATGTCTGTTGCCGGGTTGCACCTCATTTATGGGGAATAACTTTACGCCGGACGTACAACTTACGCGAAACCTCGCGTAGCATGCGCCGGGCGCATGCACGTTCGTGAATCGCCGTATTTCCCTCATTTGCATGTTTGAATGGCTAATCAATGGGAGCAGCACCATGCGTCCAGCCTAAATGTGCGCCCACCCTACGCCGGCGTGTGCAAGCTACGTCGGCGGGGTGTAGCCTGTTTTTAGGCCCATATTAGTTGGTGGGTCTGGCGCACAGATACGACGGCGCACATTTGCACTTACGTCGGCGTAACATGTTATACGTCGGCGTAAGTGCTTTGTGAATCTGGGCCACTGTGATTTTTTTTTTCAAAATTGTTGGTAGTTTTTTTAGTGCAAAAAATAAAAAGCGCAGAGGTGATCAATTACCACCAAAAGAAATCTCTACTTGTGGGTAAAAAAAAATGACATCAATTTTGTTACAATGTCGCACGACCACGCAATTGTTAGTTAAGGCGACGCAGTGGCGAATCGAAAAAAAATGGCCCGGTCATTGAGTCGAAAATCTTCCGGTCTGTAAGTGGTTAATAGGGTGTCCGACACGTGACAAACGCAGCTCATGTCACTTTTTTGGGCGTTTTGCACTTTTTATTAACACTCTGGTGACTAGGGCAAGGCCAGGACGGCTCCATTCCCGGGGCTCTGCTGCGGATCGGAGTGTCGTCGTCGTCGATCCGCGGACAGCTGGGAATGTTTGCGGAGTATTGACCGGCGGCGTGTAATGAACTCCGATGTTTGAACAACGCGCCGCAAGATCTTCTGTGTGTCAAATAACAGTCCGGCTTTATTCAGTTACCAAAAAGCAAACACGGGGTCATCGGGGAGCGCCGGGGAGTGGCCCCCCCTCCCCCCCGGGCAAATATTAAAGAGGAGCTCCGGTCTAATATTGGAGGAGATGATGTCATTAATATTAGAGGATGATGATGTCATTTGGGAATGGAAATAAAAAAGGAAAAAAAAACATAAGAAAACACAATTCATGGATTCCCTCATCACTCGTTGGGAGGAACTTCTTGTAACTTTGTAACAATTGTTGTAAATAGTAAAAGATAAACAACGAGTGTTTGTTGCATTTCTCAGGTTCTCTTGGAAAGTCATTTAAATTCAAAACTTTGCGCAAACTTACTGCGGTACCATGTGATGTGGTGACCGCCGGCGCACTGCGTTTGTGAACTGCGTCTGGGGCAGACACGTACAATTAGTTTTGTTCCGAATTCGTTTTTTTTTTTAAATTTAGACAAATTCGCTATTTCGGAAACATCCAAATTAACCGCTTAACCACTTAAGCCCCGGACCATTATGCAGCTAAAGGACCCAGACAGTTTTTGCGATTTGGCACTGCGTCGCTTTAACTGACAATTGCGCGGTCGTGCGACGTGGCTCCCAAACAAAATTGGCGTCCTTTTTTCTCACATTTAGAGCTTTCTTTTGGTAGTATTTGATCACCTCTGCGATTTTTATTTTTTGCGCTATAAACAAAAATAGAGCGACAATTTTGAAAAAAATTACATATTTTTAACTTTTTCCTATAATAAATATTCCCCAAAAATATATAAAAAAATGTTTTTCCTCAGTTTATTCCAAGGATCCTGTACGTCGCTTGTACATCAAGTCATCGCTTGTACATCAAGTCATCGCTTGTACATCAAGTCATCGCTTGTACATCAAGTCATCGCTTGCACATCAAGACATCGCTTGTATATCAAGACATCGCTTGTACATCAAGACATCGCTTGTACATCAAGTCATCGCTTGCACATCAAGACATCGCTTGTATATCAAGACACCGCTTGTACATCAAGACATCGCTTGTACATCAAGACATCGCTTGTACATCAAGACATCGCTTGTATATCAAGACATAGCTTGTATATCAAGACATCGCTTGTATATCAAGACATCACTTGTACATCAAGACATCGCTTGTATACCAAGACATCGCTTGTATACCAAGACACCGCTTGTACATCAAGACATCGCTTGTATATCAAGACATCGCTTGTACATCAAGACATCGCTTGTATATCAAGACATAGCTTGTATATCAAGACATCGCTTGTATATCAAGACATCACTTGTACATCAAGACATCGCTTGTACATCAAGACATCGCTTGTATATCAAGACATCGCTTGTATATCAAGGCATCGCTTGTACATCAAGACATCGCTTGTATATCAAGACATCGCTTGTACATCAAGGCATCGCTTGTATATCAAGTCATCGCTTGTACATCAAGACATCGCTTGTACATCAAGACATCGCTTGTACATCAAGACATCGCTTGTATATCAAGACATCGCTTGTATATCAAGACATCGCTTGTACATCAAGACATCGCTTGTATATCAAGACATCGCTTGTACATCAAGGCATCGCTTGTACATCAAGGCATCGCTTGTACATCAAGGCATCGCTTGTATATCAAGACATCGCTTGTATATCAAGACATCGCTTGTACATCAAGACATCGCTTGTATATCAAGTCATCGCTTGTACATCAAGGCATCGCTTGTATATCAAGACATCGCTTGTACATCAAGACATCGCTTGTATATCAAGACATCGCTTGTATATCAAGACATCGATTGTATATCAAGACATCGCTTGTACATCAAGGCATCGCTTGTATATCAAGGCATCGCTTGTACATCAAGACATCGCTTGTATACCAAGACATCGCTTGTATATCAAGACATCGCTTGTACATCAAGACATCGCTTGTATACCAAGACATCGCTTGTATATCAAGACATCGCTTGTACATCAAGACATCGCTTGTATATCAAGACATCACTTGTAGATCAAGTCAAAATGTATTTAAAAATGTTGCTCGTCTTGCAAAACGCTCTCAAACCAAGTTACTCTCAAACCAAGGTATTACTGTATTTAATTAGTTTGTAATAAATGGAATTTGCCGCGATCTCCGGGGACGCCACCAAAGCGAGGATTTGCCGGGGGATTCTCGGAATCCTGAAGGCCTTTAATAAGATTTGGTTAATTCATTAGGATCAGGCCGGCTAATTAGGGATTTCCCTGAGATTTAATGCCCAGGAAAAAACGCGACGGCCTCGATGAGTAAATACGACGTCCCGCCCCCCCCCCCCCAAAGTCCAGATAAAAGTCTCCGGGGTCCGGGGGAGACATCGGGGGGTCGGAACCCCAAATAATGGAAATGAAGGAGATGCTGAAGGTACAATTTCCCTCAATCTTCATTCTTAGAGAAGAATCTTCGGGAAGTCCAACATCCAGCCAATAACTTCCAACCTTCTCGCCGTTCGTTCCGAAGGTGGAGCTTATTGTTGCGTCTCAGTCGTCCCGCCGACGGCAGTGACCTCTGACCCCTGAGATGAGGAGAAATGATTCTAACGGAAGGAACGAGGTCACCTCAACCCCCCAATAAACGTTCTGCAATGCTGGTGCATCAAGAGATCCATCTGAGGTAATTACCCTCTAGTGTGCCGCCTTAGAAATGGGCGTGTACCAACGCATGTATGGGGCGTTACCGCGCACAACTCATGGGCTGGCCCTAACCTATTTAGTATGAGTGATAGCATGAAAACCTGAATCCTTCACAACATTTTCTACTTTCCAAACAGGAATTAGGTAACATGGACAACCTATTCCTAGGTGTGTGCAGCTCAAAGTTCAAACACTTATGTATAATATATATATATACACTATATTACCAAAAGTATTGGGACGCCGGCCTTTACACACACATGAACTTTAATGGCCCCCCAGTCTTAGTCCGGAGGGTTCAATATTGAGTTGGCTCCGCCCTTTTCAGCTATAACACCTTCACCTCTTCTGGGAAGGCCGTCCACAAGGTTTAGGGGTGTGTCTATGGGAAGGTCTGTCCACAAGGTTTAGGGGTGTGTCTATGGGAAGGTCTGTCCACAAGGTTTAGGGGTGTGTCTATGGGAAGGTCTGTCCACAAGGTTTAGGGGTGTGTCTATGGGAAGGCCATCCACAAGGTTTAAGGGTGTGTATATGGGAAGGTCTGTCCACAAGGTTTAGGGGTGTGTCTATAGGAAGGCCGTCCACAAGGTTTAGGGGTGTGTCTATGGGAAGGTCTGTCCACAAGGTTTAGGGGTGTGTCTATGGGAAGGCTGTCCACAAGGTTTAGGGGTGTGTCTATGGGAAGGTCTGTCCACAAGGTTTAGGGGTGTGTCTATGGGAAGGTCTGTCCACAAGGTTTAGGGGTGTGTCTATGGGAAGGTCTGTCCACAAGGTTTAGGGGTGTGTCTATGGGAAGGCCATCCACAAGGTTTAAGGGTGTGTATATGGGAAGGTCTGTCCACAAGGTTTAGGGGTGTGTCTATGGGAAGGTCTGTCCACAAGGTTTAGGGGTGTGTCTATGGGAAGGCCGTCCACAAGGTTTAGGAGGGTGTCTATAGGAAGGCCGTCCACAAGGTTTAGGGGTGTGTATATGGGAAGGTCTGTCCACAAGGTTTAGGGGTGTGTCTATGGGAAGGCTGTCCACAAGGTTTAGGGGTGTTCTATGGGAAGGCGGTCCACAAGGTTTAGGGGTGTGTCTATGGGAAGGCTGTCCACAAGGTTTAGGGGTGTGTCTATAGGAAGGCCGTCCACAAGGTTTAGGGGTGTGTCTATGGGAAGGTCTGTCCACAAGGTTTAGGGGTGTGTCTATGGGAAGGCTGTCCACAAGGTTTAGGGGTGTGTCTATGGGAAGGCGGTCCACAAGGTTTAGGGGTGTGTCTATGGGAAGGCTGTCCACAAGATTTAGGGGTGTGTCTAAGGGAAGGCTGTCCACAAGGTTTAGGGGTGTGTCTAAGGGAAGGCTGTCCGCAAGGTTTAGGGGTGTGTCTATGGGAAGGCGGTCCACAAGGTTTAGGGGTGCGTCTATGGGAAGGTCTGTCCACAAGGTTTAGGGGTGTGTCTATGGGAAGGCGGTCCACAAGGTTTAGGGGTGTGTCTATGGGAAGGCTGTCCACAAGGTTTAGGGGTGTGTCTATGGGAAGGCGGTCCACAAGGTTTAGGGTGTGTCTATGGGAAGATCCGTCCACAAGGTTTAGGGGTGTGTCTATGGGAAGGCCGTCCACACAGTTTTGTGCTCTGCATGTAGATTAGGGGGCGGGCGCATGGATAAGGGGCGGCACCCCTCCACCCTTTATGTAGATTAGGGGGCGGGAGCATGGATTAGAGGGGCGGCGCCCCTGCGCCCTGCATGTAGATTAGGGTCCGGGTGCATGGATTAGAGGGGCGGCGCCCCTGCACCCTGCATGTAGATTGGGGGGCTGGCGCATGGATTAGAGGGGAGGCGCCCCCTGCATGTAGATTAGGGGTCGGGAGCATGGATTAGGGGGCGGCCGTCACTGGTGTGTATCCACCTTTAGTTGGAAGCCTCTAATAGGCCGCGCAGATCTTTAGTAACCAATGGCAACGCATTCTGCGCTTCCGAACAGGTTCATTTTATACCGTACTTTCGCGCATTTATTTTTTGCCGCCGTGTAGAATGTATTTCATCCCATTAGATAATAAATGAGATTCTCCAATTGGTCTAAACGTCTTTGCGCGGTTGGAACATTACTGTATATTTTATTGCGATCTGCTGAGAACGCCGTTTTCTGGGAACATCCACTCCAGACATAATGTATTCTGATGCGCAGGAAATATGGCGGATATAATAGAGACACACAGCCTTCTATAAAGAGGAATAACCTTGCGAAAGACGATTGTTACCAAACTGCCGCGCGTTACGACTTGTAATGGCTCTTCGCATTCCGGGACGCTTGACTTGCATTAGATGAAGAGAGTTGCAGATTTGCGCAGTTTTTTTTTTTTTTTTACAGCTCCCTTTATGTCACTTAATAACTTTACCTGGCTGGCGGATTACGGCTCGCGAAGGTTTACGGCGGAAGTTCCGCGATTTCTGAGGCAAAAAACAAAGAGATGTAAATGTATACAGAAAGGAAAATGATTCCTCGCCATGAAAACGTTTTGTCGCGCCGCCGCCAGAGAGAAAGGGAAGGTGATCTATGAAAAGGGAACAATTATCCCCCCATCTGCACAATTAGACTCACCTCCACAATCACACACACCTGCGTGGACCGGACACCGCCGACCAAACGCCGCTGATTGCTGCCGGGGGAGAAAGGCGGCTGATTCTCTATTGATCAGACCCACAAATAAAACTTCTTTTGCATATAAATAATAGAGGCAAATGAAAATTGCTGGTGTTTTATATGCAGGAGAGTGTTTTGGAAAGTTTGTAGAACATTTCAGAGGGATGGAGGGAGGAGGAGGAGGATGGGGGTGGGAGGAGGATGGAGGATGGGGGAGGAGGAGGAGGATGGGGGAGGAGGAGGAGGATGGAGGAGGATGGAGGGAGGAGGAGGGGAGAGGAGGATGGAGGAGGAGGATGGGGGGGGGGGTGGAGGGAGGAGGATGGAGGAGGAGAATGGGGGGGATGGAGGGAGGAGGAGGATGGGGGAGGATGGAGGAGGATGGAAGGAGGAGGAGGGAGGAGGAGGAGGATGGGGGGAGGGAGGAGGGAGGAGGAGGATGGGGGGGATGGAGGAGGAGGATGGAGGAGGATGGGGGAGGAGGAGGATGGAGGATGGGGGAGGAGGAGGAGGATGGGGGAGGAGGAGGAGGATGGAGGAGGATGGAGGGAGGAGGAGGGGAGAGGAGGATGGAGGAGGAGAATGGGGGGGATGGAGGGAGGAGGAGGATGGGGGAGGATGGAGGAGGATGGAAGGAGGAGGAGGATGGAGGGAGGAGGAGGAGGATGGGGGGAGGGAGGAGGGAGGAGGAGGATGGGGGGGATGGAGGAGGAGGATGGAGGAGGATGGGGGAGGAGGAGGATGGAGGAGGAGGATCGGGGAGGATGGAGGAGGATGGAGGAGAAGGATGGGGGGATGGAGGGAAGAGGATGGAGGAGGAGGAGGAGGATGGAGGAGGAGGAGGAGGATGGGGGAGGATGGAGGGGGGAGGGGGATGGAGGGAGGAGGAGGAGGATGGGGGAGGGAGGAGGAGGGAGGAGGTGCTCTCCAGTGCCCTCCGCTGCTTACCGGAGCCGTCAGCAGCGGGGGAGGTGATCGGATGTTGTCCCCGGCTTGGTAAGGAGATGAGGGGGAAGATGCCCCCCACCCGTCTCCATATCATTGTAGGGCGGGAGCGACGTCATAACGTCATAACGTCACTTCCGCCCATAGCTCTTGAAGTGACATTTTATGTTTTTATTTTTATTATTGCATTTTAGTGTAAATATGAGAAGTGACGTCTTTTTGACCCCTC
Organism: Rana temporaria; assembly: GCF_905171775.1. Lineage (NCBI taxonomy): Eukaryota > Metazoa > Chordata > Amphibia > Anura > Ranidae > Rana > Rana temporaria. The sequence continues at coordinate 2,035,455 of NC_053491.1, read as the reverse complement.
CCCCGGATCTCATATATAAGAGGACCTGTCATGCTTTTTTCTATTACATTCCTTGTAAGAGGAATAAAAGCGACCCAATTAAAAAAAAAAAAACTGTTTTAAAGTCAATAAAATAAAATAAATAATAAAAAAATAATTTAAAGCACCCCGTCCCGACGAGCTCACGTGAGCAGCGCCCGCATATGAAAACGGTGTTCAAACCACACACGTGAGGTATCGCCGCGATCGTTAGAGCGAGAGCAATAATTCTAGCCCTAGATCTCCTCTGTAACTCAAAACATGCAACCTGTAGATTTTTTTTAAAGGTCGTCTAGGGAGATTTTTAAGGGTAAAAGTTTGTCGCCATTCCACGAGCGGACGCAACTTTGAAGCGTGACATGTTGGGTATCAATTTACTCGGCGTAACATTATCTTTCACAACATAAAAAAAAAAAATATCGGACTAACTTTACTGTTGTCTTATTTTTTTATTCAAAAAAGTGTTTTTTCCCCCCCAAAAAAGTGCGCTTGTAAGGCCGCTGCGCAAATCCGTGTGACAAAAAATATTGCAACCACCACCATTTTATTCTCTAGGGTGTTAGAAAAAAATATATATAATGTTTGGGGGTTCTAAGTAATTTTCTAGCAGAAAAAAAATGTTTTTAACTTGTAAACACCTAGGCCCAGATTCACAAAGACTTACGACGGCGTATCTCCAGATACGCCGTCGTAAGTCCGAATGGCCGCCGTCGTATCTATGCGCCTGATTCATAGAATCAGTTACGCATTGATTTGGCCAAGATATGAGCGCCGTAAGTCTCCTACGCTGTCGTATCTTGGGGTGCATATTTACGCTGGCCGCTAGGTGGCGCTTCCGCTGATTTCCACGTTGAAAATGTAAATGAGCTGGATACGCCGTTTCACGAACGTACGTGCGCCGGTTGCATTTAGTTACGCCGTTTACGTAAGACATACGCCGGCGTAAAGATAAAGCAGGTCTCTAGGTGGCACAGCCCATGCAAGGTATGGACGTCGGAAAAAGGCGTATCTTTTTACGTCGTTTGCGTAAGTCGTACGCGAATAGGGCTGTGCGTAAGTTACGTTCACGTCGTAGGCAGTGTTTGACGTATCTTAGGCATTCTATCCAACGCATGCGCACTGGGATACGTCCACGGACAGCGCATGCCCTGTTCGTTCAAAACGTCAATCACGTCGGGTCTCGATTCATTAGCATAAAACACGCCCACCTCTTCACAATTTGAATTAGGCGCGCTTACGCCGGCACATTTACGCTACGCCGCCGTAACTTAGGACGCAAGTGCTTTGTGAATACAGCACTTGCCTCTCTAAGTTGCGGCAGCGTAGCGTAAACACTTGTGCCGCCCTACGTGAATCTAGGCCCAAATCTCAGAAAGAGGCTCGGTCCTTAAGTGGTTAAAAACAAAATTTGCCCAGCAATCCACTGGACACCAGGAGGGGGCGCTACGCAGGGAATGCGTTACGGTTACAAATGTTATTAGTTTGAAAAACCAAAACAAAAATAATAAAATCTTGTTGAAATTTCCACTTTAAAAAAAAAAGGCGAAATTCGGAGTCGCGGGAAAATGGATTCGAAAAAAGAAACAAAGAAAAAAAAAATCGTAATCTTCAGAGAGACGCAATCCAGATAGCGAAGTCGCCCAACTGCGAGTCCGCGGCTCTCAAACTGTATAAAAGCAATTTTCTTTTTTTAACCATCTAATCAATACGAAGGCAGGTTGACGTGGAATCGATGCCGGCGGGAGGGCGCCGCGTGCGCGCCGTGTCAGGTGGGCCCGCTGAAGAATTTCATCACATGATCAGCGGCAGCACAACAACCTCCCGGCCCCAGAGACCCTGACAGCGGTCAGATCCTTCATAATGAACAACCAATGGCTGCTCACTTCTCCTAATGGAGCTCATCGATGGTAACAGAAGAAAAGTCAAATCTGATTGGCTGTTGTGTGACAACACATGCTGTATATCTTCATTTTTTTTTGTGTGCTTCTTAAAGAGCATGTTGTATAGGCTTTTTTTGTTGTTTTTCTTTTACTTTGGGATATTTATATTTCACCACCTGGAAAAATACAAATTATAGGACTTATAGAAAATGTCTCACACATAACACATTCATAAAATACACCATATTTCCAAAAGTATTGGGACGCCGGCCTTTACACGCACATGAACTTTAATGGCCTCCCAGTCTTAGTCCGGAGGGTTCAATATTGAGTTGGCCCCGCCCTTTGCAGCTACAACACCTTCACCTCTTCTGGGAAGGCCGTCCACAAGGTTTAGGGGTGTGTCTATGGGAAGACCCGTCCACAAGGTTCATTGTATCGGTTTTAGAAGCTAGGCTTCTCCTATTCCTGGCGATAAGCGCGGCCCCGGGGCGAGCGCCACAGAAGGTAGCCTTTGGCACCCAGCCGGCGTTAAGAAAGCGAATTAACATATCTTGTGAACCTCGCCTTTCCGACAGCAGAGCAAGTGTTGTATGTGCGAGCAATTTAGGCTTTATTGAAGTTGTAATTAACTCTGTAACAGGTGCTGCTACTGCTTTAAAACGCGTTCCGTCTTCCAGACAAACTGTATCCGAAAAATCAATTACCAGCTGCATAATGGAAGAAGAAATCATAAAAATGCAGCAACTGAGACAGACGCGGAATATGTGTCTGAAAATGATGCAGCTTAAAACAATGTAACTTAATGTAATGCAAACATTAAATCAGCCACCGCGGTGATTGCAACTAGCCGAGTGTGCGCCGGATCGCCGCTTTAAGAGAATTACGGCCGAAGCGGGAGATTCTGCGGAGGGGAAAGCGTCGGGTTAAAGGAAGCCATTTTTTTTATTGCAGAACAAGCGGCCATATTGGGGGTGAGATTTGTGTTCATGAATTGCTGGATGGGCCGGTGTCATTAATTAACCTTACCAACCATGTAGCTGTGGGGTTGTACCCTTTAGGGAACATGTGATCCATACACAGGGTGATGTACCCACATCCCTGATCCCTGCATGCCCAACAAAACCATATCACCCATGAGAAGTTTATAGAAGCTAGCGGGTGGAGGGCAGAAGGTCCTGCTATTTATGGGAATATGGCCAATCCCCAGGCAGGAGGCCAGGCAGGGTGGCTGAATTAGGCTGAAGGGCTCTACAGGTCATGCTTCTGATATCTCCGTCTGGTTCTAGAAGCTTGGAGAAGTTTCTAGAAGCAAGCGGGTGAAGGTCAGAAGGTCCTGATATTTATTGGAATATGGCCAATCCCCAGGCAGGAGGCCAGGCAGGGTGGCTGAATCAGGCTGGAGGGCTCTACAGGTCAGGCCTCTGGTATCTCCCTCTAGTTATAGAAGCTTGGAGAAGTTTTTAGTAGCTAGTGGGTGGAGGGCAGAAGGTCCTGCTATTTATGGAAATATGGCCAATCCCCAGGCAGAAGGCCAGGCAGGGTGGCTGAATTAGGCTGGAGGGTTCTACAGGTCAGGCTTCCGATATCTCCGTCTGGTTCTAGAAGCTTGGAGAAGTTTCTAGAAGGAAGTGGGTGAAGGTCAGAAGGTCCTGATATTTATGGGAATATGGCCAATCCCCAGGAAGGAGGCCTGGAACAGCCCATAAATATTAAGGGAGTTGGGTGGAAGATGGATTGAGGAAGCTGTGTTGTGTAGCCTGGTAAGTGACCCCTGGGTGGAGGGGCTCAACCTCCAGGCTGGGAGCTGAAGAAGAAGGACAGAGTGACCTCCACTACACTAGTCTCTACGGAGAGACCGCTGGCTTGCATGGAAGGACTTGGACAGCAGAAGGCCTGACCAGTAGTCTCTTCTGAAGCAGCAAAATTTCCAGGGACACTGTGAGCACCTCAAACAGCCCCCCCCCCCCCCAGGGCCTAGAAGGGAGAGAGCCGCCCGATGCACTATCAAGCAAAGGCCAAAGGGGGTCAAACCTGCTACTAGCAAGAAGGCCCTAGTAAAGGGGGTCCATCCGCTACTAGCAAGGAGGATCTAATAAAGGGGGTCCAACCCGTTACTAGCAAGGGGGACCTAATAAAGGTGGTCAAACCGGCTACTAGCAAGGGGACCTAATAAAAGGGGTCCAACCCGTTACTAGCAAGGGGGACCTAATAAAGGGGGTCCAACCCGCTACTAACAAGGTGGACCTAATAAAGGGGGTTCAACCCGCTACTAGCAAGGGGAGGAGGCCCTAATAAAGGGGGTCCAAGCCACTTGGTGGAAGCTCGTATTCTACAAGTCTCTGACTCTCACCCAGGATATCACAGTCTGTACCCAAGCGCTCTCAAGGAACTTTTGCTGTTTTTCGGTATGGTTTGATGGTCTATCCATTCTATAGGGTCTATACATATATATATACTATAACACAAGTTTGAATGCCACCTACTATAATGCAATAAGAGGTTCACATCGGTGCAGTACGGCATGCTAAGACCACGTCACCAATTCTTGAGTGGGAATCGGCACCAATGGTGGAATTCATTATTTTGTGGCCTCCCTTGGTCCCTCTTGCCCAATCTGGGGCCCTCGTTCCCCAGTTCCCTGTCCCGGTTATACATCGTAGGACACCTCTGCACCGTACACTTCTCTCAGCACCGCTTTCCACCCCTCGGCTCCCCCTCTCATCCCAGCGATCGAGAAGCGCGACGTCTGGTGATATATTAGAAGGTCTTTTGATCTCGGAGAAAATTGGATTTTCGATTTCTCTTGTTAGAACCTTTTTGTTGGGCCAACCATAAGAACGATACTTTGCCGTGGTGGAGATTTGATCCCGCGGTGAGAAGACGTTTCTGTGGTATGGAAAGCTAATGAGGAGGGCGGGCGCCGTCATCGGGAATCTGCACATAAAGGCTCGGTATAGAATCAGAAAAGGGTGAATCGCGGCGGTTATCATATCAGGCCCTTCCTGGAGCTGATTGGACGGGAATTGAACTTCGTTTATCTCCAGATTTTGCACCGGGAAGAATTACACAGATCCGGTTCTACTCGTTATAATGGCCGAGTCCAGACGATAGGGAAGCTGCTGATGATGCACGAGCAACTGAGCTCCGCTCCGCCCGCCTTCATCTTGGCTGCGCGGTCCCAGCAGCGCCCAGGAGTGCGATTCGCAGACCCCCGTGTCTCACCCGCCACTTATTATTTCACAGACATGTCTCCGAGCTCAGGGAACTCGTGGTATTAACGATTGTTTGACTGTCCCGGAATTATAACCTTTATGTAGAAGAGAATCGGCCCCCGAGGGCCCCAACCCGCAAACAGTGAAAAGCTGAAAATATTCACAACCTGGGCGCCAGGCAAAGCCCCCCCCCCCACCCCCACCCGAACAATGACCTTTACCTCAAAAATCACAACCTAACATGGGAAACAAAGGTGTTTAACCACTTCACCTCTGGAAAGTGTTACCCCCTTCATGACCAGGATGTTGTGTGCTAATTAGCATTGCGCTAAGTTAACCCCTTCAATACCGGGCACTTTCACCCCCTTCCTGCCCTCCTCCCCCAATAACGGGCACTCCCCCCTTCCTGCCCTTCCCCCTTACACTGGGCACCTTCACCCCCTTCCTGCCCTCCTACCCCCAATACCGGGCACTCTCCAGCCTTCCTGCCCTTCCCATTCAACACTGAGCACTTCTACCCCTTCCTGCCCTTCCCCCCTATACCGGGCACTTTCACCCCCTTCCTGCCCTTCGCCCCCCAATAACAGGCACATCCCCCTTCCTTCCCTTCTCCACCCCAACACTGGGCACTTCTACTCCTTCCTGCCCTCCCCCCAATACCGGGCACTTCTACCCCTTCCTGCCCCCCAATACCGGGCACTTTCACCCCTTCTTGCCCCCCCCACCAATACAGGGCACTTTTACCCCCTTCCTGCCCCCCCCCCCCAATACTGGGCACTTTTCCCCCTTCTTGCCTTTCCCCTCCAACACTGGCACTTCCACCCCCTTCCTGCAACTCAATGCCAGGCACTTCCCCCTTCCTTCCCTTCTCCACCCCAACACTGGGCACTTTTACTCCTTCCTGCCCTCCCCCCAATACCGGGCACTTCTACCCCTTCCTGCCCACCAATACCGGCCACGTCTACCCCTACCTCCCCCCCAATACCGGCACTTCTACCCAGGGCTGTGGAGTCGGTAGATAAATGTTTTGACTTCTAAATGTTCCCACAATATAAATTTAGTAGGAGTCGGAGTTGGAGTTGGAGTCGGTGCATTGTTTGCTGACTCCGACTCCGACTCCAGGTACCCAAAATTTCCTCTGACTCCATAGCCCTGCTTCTACCCCTTCCTGCCCCCCCACCAATACCGGGCACTTTCACCCCCTTCCTGCCCTCCCCCCGCCAATACTGGGCACTTTTCCCCCTTCTTGCCTTTCCCCTCCAACACTGGCACTTCCATCCCCTTCCTGCCCCTCAATGCCAGGCAGTTTCACCCTCTTCCTGCCCTTCCCCCACAACACTGGGCACTTTCACCCCCTTCCTGCCCCCCAATAACGGGGGAGTCACTTCCCCCTTCCTGCCCCTACCCCAATACCGGGAACTTTCCCTCCTTCCTGCCCCTCCCAACACCGGGAACATTCCCCCCTTCCTGCCGCAGTCTGGCCCCCCATAGTCTGAAGGACAATTAACTGGCCCCTTGTTTGGAAAGTTTGGAGACCCCTGACCTAGACCACCGATCAATGATCCGGAATGAATAGACTGTTGTTGCTCTGTGCCTGGCTGCCTGTCCAGTCTACACCTACATTCCCAGCTCTTGGGGGGCTCATCTCCCGACACACTCCGGAGGCCAAGGCCTGGCCAATGGAATGTCTGAACGGTCTCATTAATATCAAACCCCGAGGTTCGGCGTTTAGGACGCTCTCTCTTTTGTTCTCTCATATTCCGGCGGCGCTCCAATACATCGAACGTTCCTGAACCTCTTCAGTTGCTGAATTAAAGTTGTGTTTTTCTTTTTTATGCCTTAAAAGCCTAAAACATTTAAAGATGAGCAGAACATCTGACATGAAAATTACCGTAAATTGTTCCCGACTTGTGAAAACGGCGCTCTCTTGGCGAAGTTCACGCTTCGCTCGCTCATGTATTTGGGGGGTGAAGGACCATTAAACGTTTTCCTCCTAAAATGATAGGACACCGAGGGGCAGGAAGGACATCGAGGGGCAGGAAGGACACCGAAGGGCAGGAAGGATACCAAGGGGCAGGAAGGACACAGAGGGGCAGGAAGGACACCGAGGGGCAGGAAGGACAACGAAGGGAAGGAAGGACACCGAGTGGCAGGAAGGACACAGAAGGGCAGGAAGGATACCAAGGGGGCAGGAAGGACACAGAGGGGCAGGAAGGACACCGAAGGGTAGGAAGGACAACGAGGGGGCAGGAAGGACACAGAAGGGCAGGAAGGACACAGAGGGGCAGGAAGGACACCGAGGAGAAGGAAGCACACCGAGGGGCAGGAAGGACACCGAGGGGCAGGAAGGACACCGAGGGGCAGGAAGGACACAGAAGGGCAGGAGGATACAGAGGGGCAGGAGGACACCGAGGGGCAGGAAGGACATCGAGGGGGCAGGAAGGACACCGGGGGGCAGGAAGGACACCGAGGGGCAGGAAGGTGGAGGAGAGCATACGGCTATTATGTTGTCATAAATATTGTTCTCCGATTGGACGGCTGCGATTATCCCAATTTAGACCTTTTTATAATAAAAACAAATCCTTTCATTTTATTTTTACCTGAAAAAAAAAAAAAAAAGCGTATTGTTCGTTCATCGAAGGCGATTCTAAATGCTGGGAGGTTAAAGAGGCAACAAAAGTTTAAGTCCCGCCCGTCACATTGATGAGATTTTCTGCATTCAATGGCAATTTTTTTTTACCTTCTTTTCCCCCATTTTACTCATTCAAACAACTGAAGAAAAAAAAAACATGTGAATCTTGAAAGAAACGTGTGTGAATCCTGAGGGAAAAATGTGTGAATCTTGGAGGAAAGAGATATACCGTATATACTCGAGTATAAGCCGACCCGAATATAAGCCGAGGGAAAATGGGAAAACATATTGACTCGAGTATAAGCCTAGAGTGTCCATCTGCATGCCTCACTGTGTCCATGTGCATGCCTTACTGTGCCCATGCCTCACTGTGCTTCACTTTGCCTTACTGTGCCCATGCCTCACTGTCTCCATGCCTCACTGTGCCTCACTTTGCCTCACTATGCCCATGTCTCACTGTGCCCATGCCTCACTGTCTCCATGCCTCACTGTGCCCATGTCTCACTGTCTCCATGCCTCACTGTGACCATGTGCATGCCTCACTGTGTCCATGCCTCACTGTGCCCATGCCTCACTGTGTCTCACTGTGTCCATGTGCATGCCTCACTGTGCCAATGACTAGACTGACGTTTAACATAGGAGTCTATGGAAGGGGTGCGGGCCGTAGGTCCCCCGGACAACAAACTTTGCACACTTGTAGATGTGGTAAAAAGGTAAAAATCATACAATAACAAAATTATTAAAATTGGTCCAATCCAGTGAACCCACTTTTTTCTCCCCCCCTTTTTTTTTTTAACACAATAGACAAAGGGAATAATTTAAGGCTTTTTAACACTCCCTATGTTTTTACAGTCACGATATAAATATACAGTTAAAATAATAGAAAACACACAAAACACTAATACAGTAGGGGAAAGGGGGGGGGAGGAGACGGAAGAGGGAAAAGGGGGAAAGGGATAAGATCTGTTTTTTTCTTCGGTACATAGACCTCATGGAGGGGGAAAGGGAGGAGGAAAGGGGGGGGGGGAATATACTCCCACCCCCCTTTTTTTTTAAAATATATATATATATTATCCCTTCCCCCTTCTTCTCCCTCTCTTTTCTCTCTTCTTTCTTCCAAACCGTGGATTGATTTAGGGTAACATCTCACCAGCGGCGCTTAGACGCTCACTCTCCAGTGGGTATTTGGCGCCTTAACCAAGCTCAAAAATCAATATATATATAATGTTCCCATGTTAAACCCTCTAATCTTGTATTGGGGAGAGGGAAAAGAGTAGTAGAATATATATTGCTTATGTTTTATTAAGGGGGGGGGGGGGGGGAGGATCGCCTCTCAATCTAAATATACAAGTTTTATGATTGTAAGGATTTTTTTTTTCAAATAAAGATGAAAAAATAAAAAATAAATCCAGTGAACCACAGTAAGACCCCAATATAAAAACAATCCAAGGCAAAGGGGGGGGGGGGGGTAGAAAATGACATTATAAAGTAATTGCTCCACCCACCAGAAGAGGGCCCTACAAGCCCCCCCGATACATACTAGACACACGCCCAGGGCCGTCTTAATAGCATCATGGGCCCCTGGGCAAAGTAATACTCTGGGGCCCCTACAATGATGACAGTGCAGGTAAACAGACATTGACCACTTAAGGACCGCCTAACGCCGATATACGTCGGCAGAATGGCACAGCTGGGCACAATCATGTACCTGTACGTGACTATTAAATGCCCAGCCGTGGGTCACGGGCGGCGCCCACGACCCGGTCCGAAGCTCCAGGACCTGTGGACCCGATCGCCGCTGGAGTCCCGCGATCGGTCCTCCGGAGCTGAAGAACGGGGAGAGCTGTGTGTAAACACGGCTTCCCCGTTCTTCACTGTGGCGCTGTCATTGATCGTGTGTTCCCTGATATAGAGAAAGACGATCAGTGATGTCACACGTCCAGCCCCGCCCCCCCTACAGTTAGAAACGCATATTAAGTCACACTTAACCCCTTCAGCTCCCCCTTGTGTTTAACTCCCAAACTGCAATTGTCATTTTCACAGTAATCAGTGCATTTTGAAAGCACTTTTCGCTGTGAAAATGACAATGGTCCCAAAAATGTGTCAAAATTGTCTGATGTGTCCGCCATAATGTCGCAGTCATGAAAAAAATCGCTGATCGCCGCCATTAGTAGTAAAAAATTATTTTTTATAAAAATGCAATAAAACTATCCCCTATTTTGTAAACGCTATAAATTTTGCACAAACCAATCGATAAACGCTTATTGCGTTTTTTTTACCAAAAATAGGTAGAAGAATACGTATCGGCCTAAACTGAGGGGAAATTTTTTTTTTTATATATTTTTGGGGGATATTTATTATTACAGCAACACGTAAAAAATATTGCATTTATTTCAAAATTGTCGCTCCATTTTTGTTTATAGCGCAAAAAATAAAAACCGCAGAGGCGATCAATTACCACCAAAAGAAAGATCTATTTGTGGGGGAAAAAAATAAGCCAATTTTGTTTGGGGGCCACGTCGCACGACCGCGCAATTGTCAGTTAAAGCGACGCAGTGCCGAATCGCAAAAGGTGGCCTGGTCCTTTACCTGCATTTTGGTCCGGGTCTTGAGTGGTTAAGTAGGTAGGAGGAGGCAGACTGCCTCCCCTTTGCATCTATCACTCTCAGTGCCATCATGGGGCCCCCAATTTCAGGGCAGCGTGGGCTCAAGCATGGCCGTCTTAATAGCATCATGGGCCCCTGGGCAAAGTAATGCTCTGGGGCCCCTACAGTGATGACAGTGCAGGTAAACAGACATCTAGTAGGTAGGAGGCAGACTGCCCCCCCTGTGTATCCATCACTCTCAGTGCCATCATGGGGGCCCCCAATTTCGAGGCAGTGTGGGCTCAAGGACCAGCTGCTTTGGGGAAAGTACAGGGGCCCCTGGGCATTAAGACAGCCCTGCACACGCCGCCTCCTGTGCGCCTGCAAACACGGCGCCCTCTTTCCTGTAGTCGCGCTTTGATTTAGGATGAAAAGTTACATGAAAATAAATAAAATGAAGATTTCGGTTTGGTGGCCTTTATGGATTTTATTGTTTTTTTTTACGGAACAGATAATTGCGGCGGCGCAGGTTAGTCGGCGGTGGGAAAGGCGGTTTTGTCATCTGCTCTCGTGGTTTTTTTTTTGTCTTTGTAACTGATGTTGATAAATGAAATTTTAGATCCGAATAGAACGCCAGTGGTAAGAACACAGATGTCAACTTTTAGAAATTCACTTGAGGGAGGCTTTGCCATTATTTGTATTGATGGAGTGTCAGGCGCCGGGGAAACGGACAGATCGGTACACTTCCCTGACAGTCCAAAATTAGCTTTTCATAACGGCGGGCGCATTACATTACAGCGCCGCGCGTGCCGGGCCACAGGGGGACGCCGTGTACAGATGATCGGGGGGCCCCATACAGCACCCGGTGACCCCCGAATCGTATCCGGGTCATCTCATCTGGAACTCGGTCCCATTACACCGAGACAACATCCCACCGGGCCTCCTCCTTAAAGGGGAAGTCACACTAAATACAATGGTGACATCCCACCGGGCCTCCTCCTTAAAGGGGAAGTCACACTAAATACAACGGTGACATCCCACCGGGCCTCCTCCTTAAAGGGGAAGTCACACTAAATACAACGGTGACATCCCACCGGGCCTCCTCCTTAAAGGGGAAGTCACACTAAATACAACGGTGACATCCCACCGGGCCTCCTCCTTAAAGGGAAAGTCACACTAAATACAACGGTGACATCCCACCGGGCCTCCTCCTTAAAGGGGAAGTCACACTAAATACAACGGTGACATCCCACCGGGCCTCCTCCTTAAAGGGGAAGTCACACTAAATTCAATGGTGACATCCCACCGGGCCTCCTTAAAGGGGAAGTCACACTGAATACAATGGTGACATCCCACCGGGCCTCCTCCTTAAAGGGGAAGTCACACTAAATACAATGGTGACAGCCCACCGGGCCTCCTCCTTAAAGGGGAAGTCACCCTAAATACAATGGTGACATCCCACCGGGCCTCCACAAAATTCAAAATTAAGATGCGGGAACGATGGCCATACTTAACATTGAGTACGCCACCAGATAGCAGCTTTAACTATACGCCGGAAAAAGCCGAACGGAAACGACGTAAAAGAATGCGAAGGCCGCTCGTACGTTCGTGGATCGTGGGAAAAAGCTAATTTGCATACTCGACGCGGATTACGACGTGAACGCCACCCAGTGGCTGCCGGAAAATTGCATCTTAGATCCCACGGCGTACTAAGGCGTACGCCTGTCGGATCTAACCCAGATGCCGTTGTATCTTGTTTTGAGGATTCAAAAGAAAGATACGACGCGGGAAATTTTAAATTACGCCGGCGTATCAGTAGATACGCCGGCGTACTCTCTTTGTGAATCTGGCCCTTAGTGTCTACAAAATAGGGGATAGTTTTATGGCATTTTTTTTTTTTTACTAGTAATGGCGGCGATCACCGATTTTTATCCTGACTGCGACATTATGGCGGACACATCAGACACTTTTGATGCCATTTTGGGACCATTCACATTTATACAGCGATCAGAGCTATAAAAATGCACTGATTGCTGTGTAAATGACACTGGCAGGGAAGTGGTTAACCACTAGGGGGTGAGGAAGGGGTTAATTGTGTGTCCTAGGGAGTGATTCTAACTGGTGGAGGGCGTGTCTAGCACTGACATGACAGAGATCACAGGGAGCAGTAGATCAGTGTCCTGTCACTAGGCAAAACAGGGAGATGCCTTGTTTACAACATCCCCCCGTTCTGCCGCTCCGTGACACGATCGCGGGGACACCGGCGGACATCGAGTCCATGGGTCCCGCAGGCATGGACATGGAGCACGCGGCGGGCGCCCAACGCGCCCACAATGCCGCGGTTTAAAGGGGACGTACCTGTACGCCCATTTGCGCAGCTGTGCCATTGTGCCGACGTACAGAGTCATTCCGCTGGTCGGCATTGCGGTCAAATTCAATTCTATCGTAATTTGGATGCATCGGAATTTCCAAATCATGATTTCCGCGTCGAGTATGCAAATTAGCTAGTTACGGCGATCCACGAACGTACGTCCGGCCGGCGCATTTTTTTATGTCGTTTGCGTTCGGCTTTTTCCGGCGTATAGTTACCCCTGCTATATGAGGCCTACTCAATGTTAAGTATGGCCGTCGTTCCCGCGTCGCCTTTTGAATTTTTTACGTCGTTTGCGTAAGTCGTTTTGCGAATAGGGATTTGCGTAGAATGACGTCACCGTTGTAAGCATTGGCTTGTTCCGGTTTAATTTCGAGCATGCGCACTGGGATACCCCCACGGACGGCGCAAAAAAACCTTGTTTACGTCGGGTCACGACGTATTTACATAAAACACGCCCCCATCACATCCATTTGAATTCCGCGCTCCTTACGCCGCCAAAGATACAATACGCCGCCGTAACTTACGGCGCAAATTCTTTGAGGATTTCGAAAAAAATAATAAGTTACGGCGGCGTAGTGTATCTTAGATACGCTACGCCTGGCGGAAGAATGCGCCGCTGTATGTGAATCTGCCCCAAAATCTTCTGATTTAGACATTTTACATTCTTTTCTACTTTCTGTTCATGACCCCCCCCATTCAGGCATGCCCCCCCCCATTCAGGCATGACCCCCCCCCATTCAGGCATGACCCCCCCCCCCTATTCAGGCATGACCCCCCCCCCCCCTATTCAGGCATGACCCCCCACATTTAGGCATGACCCCCCCCCCCATTCAGGCATGGCCCCCACCCCCCATTCAGGCACGACCACCCCCATTCAGGCATGGCCCCCACCCCCCCATTCAGGCATGACCCCCACCCCCATTCAGGCATGACCCCCCCCATTCACGCATGACCCCCCCCCATTCAGGCATGGCCCCCCCCCCATTCAGGCATGACCCCCCCCATTCAGGCATGGCCCCCACCCCCCATTCAGGCACGACCACCCCCATTCAGGCATGACCCCCCCCATTCAGGCATGACCCCCCCCATTCAGGCATGACCCCCCACATTCAGGCATGACCCCCCCCATTCAGGCATGACCCCCCCATTCAGGCATG